>NW_010236431.1:36857-54597 GCF_000690775.1 Eurypyga helias
GAAAGCTGCTTTTTGGGAGACATAAGCAGCCTGAGATGAACCACCTGGGTTCCTCACATGGGTTCCTTTTCTCCTCTGGGACAAGAGCTGGGATCACTCAAACAAAGCATAAATCTCAGGAAATGCAGACGGCTCCCGTAGCAGGCAGACTGCTGAAACAGTGAGCCAGCTTGATGTTACTGAGAGCATCCATTGTTATGACACAAGGAGACAAATACCTGGAGTTCAGTGACTCCAAAACATGGTTGTCTTGGGGGGTGTGTGGGAGCTGAGTTGCTATTCCCTGCTACAGCAGTCAGCTTATGGATGCCTTTTTATGGAAGGCTTATTCTCCAGTGACTCTCCCCCACGCTCGCTTTTTAACATCCTTTTGATTTATTTCTCCGCAAGGCATCGAAATGGAAATTGTCGATAGCTGCCAAGACAACAACGGCGGCTGCTCTCATCACTGCGAGCACACGACTGCAGGGCCGCGCTGCTCCTGCGAGGACGGCTACCGCCTCGATTTGGATGGCAAAACGTGCGCAGGTAATTCACGGTGAATGCTGCGTCTCGGCGGGGGGAGGGGGGGCGCGGCCACCTGCGTCTGGGGGGGGGGGGGGGGGGGGAGCCTCTCTGCAAGGGCAGCCTGCGGGAGAGCTGTCGCTCAAGGAAATGCCTTCCCATCGCCTGTCCTTCTCTTACAAGTTTTAATTAATCCCATTCTCTGGTGCTTCCTCAGCCGCTGCTCCAGCTTACCTCTCTCTGCATGTTTATTATTAATTCACAAGGGAAGGAGTTCTGCCTCCCAGATGGAAGACGACACTTTGGTGCATCACCGGTTGTGGTGGTGTGTCTCTGTGTCCAGCCCGAGCATCGCTTGGCGGAATGCTTTTCCTTCCCGTCCTCTGCTGGCAGCTGGGAACAGGGACGGCTCTGCTGGGAGCGGTGGCACTGCTGTTCTGAGGTGCTTCATGCACAAACTCCACTTGGTGTTATGGAAGTTGCTTTATTTCCAACCGCCTCGCTCAGTGATGAGATTGTACTTCTGGCTGTGAGAAGTCTCACTTAGGAAGTGAAAGCAATACAGTTAGATTTGTTTTTATTTCAAGAGAAGAGCTTAAAAATTCCTTCATGTTTTATGTGATTTTTACGATGTGACTTTTTTTGTTTACGGCTTTTGCTATGCAGACTGTATCTCATTCTGCTTTAGGCTCGCTGTCACTGTGCCATTAAAATTTTAAAGAATAGCCAAGAAGGGGCGGGGGGAAAGAGCAGGCATCACGGAGCAGTATGAGAGCTCTGGTGAATGTGAGAGGCATTACAGATGAGAAGAGTCCTACAACAAAAAAAGCTAAGTGCAGGCGAGAGGAAGGAGGAGGGGAGCACCAAGGTCTGCGGGGGTGGTTGACGCTGGAGCTTAAAACCCAAAGCAAAGAAGGGGAGGGAGGCAGATTTGGACCCAGGGTCTCTGGGGGTGCGATGGGTTACGCTGTTGTGTGTGGATGAGAGGAGGCAGAGCTGCCTCCTGCCCACAGCCCAGCTCGGTGACCTGCCGATGGAGACTTCAGAGGGAACCAGTTGCTCTGGCCACAGTGAGGGAAGGGAGAGCAGAGGGGAAGGGTTTGGCAAGGCGGAGGAAGTGAAAAGCTGCTCTTAACAGCAAAAATCTCTTTTTTGTTGAATGCATATTTGCATTCCTACACAGATAAGGGCCTGTTGCTAGACCCCAGAGCCAGGCATCGTCTGACATACTGCAGAGGAGCTCAGCTTGTGACATTTCTGGAAAATACTCCGTGTTCAAATAACCTGCATTAATCATTTTCATGCTGACTTCCTCACCTCAATTGATTAATTACATTTTCTTTCTCCTCTTTCTCCTGTCAGTGTTTCCTAATAATGTTGGTACTCCTTCCAAGGTTAATTGAGACACTGACCTTTCCCATCTGCGGCTGCTCATCTGGGTAACATTCACCATGCGTTTTGCAGACTCAGCATTGACAAGGTGGCCCTTGAATGGCCGCTGACCTGCTCAGCAGGCTGCAAGGGCTGAGATCAGTTGGGAGGCTGCAGTGAACAGATAACAGCTCAATTCT
Source organism: Eurypyga helias (assembly GCF_000690775.1). Taxonomy (NCBI): domain Eukaryota; kingdom Metazoa; phylum Chordata; class Aves; order Eurypygiformes; family Eurypygidae; genus Eurypyga; species Eurypyga helias. The sequence continues at coordinate 38,933 of NW_010236431.1, forward strand.
CATCTCTAATCACGAGAACAGCAGTGTCGTCAATGCCAATTTCCAGATGGACACAGGGCAGGATAAGGCAATGGGCAATGAGTTATCAAAAACTACAGTTGCACCCAACAGGCTGCTGAAGTCCAGCAAATGTGGTGTTGGACCAGAGCGTTGTTTCACTGTTAGTTTGCTTTTAAAAAGACTAAACGTACAAAAGTGCAATTGCTTAATGTAGATGTTAAATAGATGGTATTTGTGGGCTGGTGAGCCCTCGTTGTTGTCTGTTGTGTCAGTCACCTTGTGACACCTAAGGCTTGCAGAAGAGATGCCTCTCCCTGGACATGGAGGGTATTGGCTGCTGTGTGAGGAGGTAGAAAGCAGCTGCTGTCAGGATTCAGGCAGTGTTTTATGTAGATGAAGGAAGACAGAAAGACATGTGCTGAAAAGCACAGCACTTACCAAGCAAAACTGTGGCAGCAGCTCAGACTGTGTCCACGGGACGAACGAGCTGCTCCTTCCTTGCAGAGGTGGACGAGTGTGAGACCGGAGAGTCCTGCTGCTCCCAATTCTGCATCAACTACGTGGGCAGCTACGAGTGTGCCTGCAAAGCGGGGTTCCAGCTGAATGCCGACGGCTGCGCCTGCGACGGTAAGTCCTTGGACACCGGTGGCTCGATCTAACTAAGCACAACAGCGGGAAGAAGGAATGCTGTCAAAGCTCATCCCAGGGCTTTGTGGGCATTTCTGTAATAAGGGAATCAGTGACCGTATGCCAGCTTTGCTGATAAGGTTTTACAGATGTGTAATGTCCACTTTGTGAGACTGGAATATGGTAATAACCTGGCATCCAGCATGGAGAAGTGGGGCTGTGGGAGACAAGCCAGCGGAGAGGAACTTCTCTCTCTGTGGACACTGTATGTTGATGTGTGTTAAAGACTACTTCTACAAAAGGAGAGCCCTCAAAATAACGAAAGGATCAGCTGAGCTTAACAGCTTAAAGCAGTTGTTTTCACTTGAGACAAAAACAGGTGAAATAATATATTCCATGTTGCCCTGAAATGTTTTAATATCTCCAGTGCTAGGGAGAAAGGGAGAGCTCCAGAATACTAAGAAAATCAAGTTTTCCTCTGTGCAGAATAATTTTTCAGATGCAGCCAGGCACAGGGTGCACTCTCCAAGCAGAGATACTTGTGCCTGATCAGCACTTGTATCTGTGTTTTCTAGATGTGGATGAATGTCGTGCTGATAATGGCAACTGCGACCATTTCTGTGTTAATTCTCTGGGGTCGTACGAATGTGCATGTAAGGAGGGTTACAGGCTTGGTGTTAACAGATGGTCCTGCATCGGTAAGTTGTTTTTACATTTTCATGGCCATTCAAGTAATTCCCACTGATTTAAAATGTTTATTCAACTGAGATTTTCACATATCCTGGGTTTTTGGGAGTCCAGCTTGAGCCATCTCTGAGTGTGGCCAGGATAAAGCTATGCACAGCACGTGGATCCCAAGTTTATCCTCAAGTTTTTGCCAGAGATTAATGGGAGATGAACACGTACACCCCCTGCACATATTTGAAAACCGAAACCTCATGTTTTAGAAATAAATGCTATTTTGACAATTTTCTTACACTGTTCGATGAAGTTTAACATCCTGTGGAAAAAGGTAGCCAGACTCTGCTTTGATGAACTAAGGCAAGTTTTCCATTAAAGTCAGGGGTGTGATTCTGGGTTTCTGCCAGCGTAACCAGTACAGTGTTTAGCCTAGCAACTGAATTTTATAACCAAGTTTAGCACCTGCTAAACCTTGGGCAGAGTGTGATGTTCTAACTAATTCCAAAAAAGAAAGCCAACTGACTTCCCATCATTTTAAGACTCAGGTTTTTTTTTTATTTTCCTGAAAATAAATTGGACAGCCAGCCTCACTCTGCATTTGTCATCTCCAGAATGAGCTAATGACCTTCATTAACTAAAAATAATCTCAAACCTCAAATGAGAAAAATTAAGCTCCTCATTTAATTTTTTTTTTTGGACTCTACAGGACTAGAGTTTATTTCCAGAAGAAAGGAAATGGAAAGATTTTTTTTTTTTCCCTCCTTTGCTCTTTTTTTGGATAGCAGAAACTCTATTTAGAAATACAGATGAGAAAATGCATCGGCTGAGGTTGCTGTGCTGACGGCACAGGGGTGTAGCTGGAAAATTGACCAGCATACTAATAAAAAAGGTGTAAATGAGAGGAAAGTGGTGTGGAGGAAGACCCGGGGCCAGTCCTGATGGCATGCGTGTGTGTCAGCCCTAGGTGGGGAGGAGGCGGATGCCGAGGAGGCAGCGGGGTTCGCCGGGGCGCCAGGGCTGCAGTTCAGAGGTCCCCCCCAGCTCCTTCGCTACGCGCTCGGTGCCCTCTACGAGGATGAAGACCCCCGAGGAGAGCTCACGCTGATGCACAGGGTCGGTGAGTGCACGAGCGTCCCTTCTAGCCCTCTTGGCAAACTGGGGAGTAGTCTTGGAAAGAGGATTCGGTGCAAAAGGGATGCTGGGCTGGACAGGCTTCAGCCCTCAGGAGGGGCAGAGGAGGGGTGAGGATTCCTGCCTGTCCCCTGTGCCAGCAGGGAGGAGGCACTGCCACGTGTCCCTTGCCAAGCGGGACATGTTTGGAGAACAGGGGGCTCCCAAGTAACGGCTGCTGGTGCCTGGGTGCAGAGGGGAGGGATGTGGAGGGAGGCATGGGCAAAGTGAGCAGCAGAGCAAGAAAGGGTTGGGAGGCTTCTTGGGCAAACAAGGTGTCTGCACAGATCCCTGGAGACAACAGGGAGCCTGTTCATCCTGGGGGTGAGAGGATTGTGTGGGTTACTGCAGTGCACAAACCCCACCAAAGCTGCTCTACTGAGCACAAGCCCTTGGGAAATGCTCCCATTCTCCTAGGGCTAGGAAAGGGGGATGTGGGAACATGTGTGTGTTTACAAGCCCTTATATCAAGATTGCAGGGATTTTTGCTTAAGATCTATGCGTTCGTTGTGGATAAAACAGCCCTCTGGAGAGTCAGGTCCCTTTTGCTGCTTTGGGCATGTTCTCCAGGAAAAGCACAGACCAGTCCACGCAGAGCTCAGACTGGCCAAGGGCTTGGCACAGCTGGTGGCCAACAGCTCAGGAGTACACCCAGCCACAGGAGTGGGTGCCAAGCAGTTTTGCATCCCGCATGGAGTTTGCATGACATGAGCTTTTCCACCCGAGGGTGGGAACTTCACCGCAGAAGGAGGATCATGAGCTGATACTCTGTGCTTTCTACCTGATGAGCACAGTACGTGCTGGTGGGTCATCAGGGGGAATGAGATCTCTTATTTTTGTTATGTATATCGTGTGTTTTTTTTTTTTTTTTGAGCTCTAATTACTCATCTGAGGGATGTGCCCTACAGGCAAAAATCAGGAACTGGTCTTGGCTTTAATAAAAAATTAACTTATTTAGATGAACAGAACTGTTAAGACCTCCCAAATCGCATAGCATCCAGACGGACTCAACGCCACTGATAACCAATTGGGAAACTGATAAATGAGATAACCACAGGCAAAATTATCAGGCCTAGAAACCACAATCAAATATTTATTGACCAGTTATTGCATCTTTTATTTATGTTTAGCCACATGAATTTGGGTGTTATCAGTCATAGCTGAGCATCTGCACTTTTTCTAAAGCTGAGGCTTTGCAGCATGTTACACTTTGTAGGAAAACGTAATGGAGAAATGAAACATTCAGTGGTTTAGTAAATTCTTTTACTCCTCAAATATTAATGTATTCCTTATACTTTCAGATATATTTTTGTGCTGCTATCTATATCATAAAAGTACGGCTTTAAACAGGCTTGTGTTAATACTTTTTTCTGTAGATTGAATGACTTTTTAATGTAGAAACATGATGTTTTCAATGGTGATTTGTATTCTTTTCCTGAAGCCTGAATTTGTAACCTGTTCCAAGTGGGAGCACTGGAATTCTGAGTGTCTCTGAGAGCTTGGGCATTTGTTCAGCTCCAGAAAAAGGAACAGTTGGGTGCTGAGACCTAGAGGAAATCTGGCCTCACATTGAAAATTGCTGGTGAAAAGCAACCAGCCTGCTGACTTCCTGTTAGCTGCAATAATCTGTCAGCTCGCTTTCAGGTGTGTTCAAAAATCCCCTTCCAGAAAGCCTTCAGCCACAGCCGTAAAGCCTCGAAGGCAATAAACTGACTGTGGCGATAAGATCTTAATGTCACCGAGATATTTTAGCAGAGGGTAACATTGATGTTCTGTGCCTTTCTCAATAGACCCCACAAAGAGAGAACACGAGGGTGCAGGTGTCTGCGCTTGTACTTGGGTGTAAGGGAGAAAAGGAGGGTGGGGAACATGAGGGGGGAAAGCATTTTGCCGTGTTTTCATTTTTCTATATAGACTAACCATTTTTCTTCATATCCATGAAGAAAAGAGGATGTCATGAATGTGTCATATGCTTTGTTTTCCTAGAATAACACTTGAACTATGCTGTTAAAAATACCGCTTGACTGTGGTTAAATAGCACAACGTCCACCTACTGCAGAAGAACAAAAAGCAGAGCCTAGCAAGGAGAAAAGGAGATTCTCTCCCAAGAAATACCTGTAACTATATACAGTATTATCAAGCATTAGGTACAAATTCATTTTTTCTGAAGGCAAAATATTTGCTCTTAAAAAATAGACTCAAGTGCTCTTTGGGGAATTACAGCATTTAAGGGAGTAAATTCCAGCTAAAGTCCCAGCTTTCCTTTTATTGAGACTTTACAATTTGAAGAGAAATTTGGGAGTCTCCACTTGGGACTGTCTTTGGGGATAACAGTGATACTTACAGTGCTACCAGCGTTAACGCTGACAACATGAATGTTCTCTCAGACTCAGTGTTGTGCCGGGTCCCCTTTGCACTTGTGCATCTGGAACGCTAGGTAAGGGCTGGTGGGCGTATTTTGTCTGGAGGCTCGCTAAGCCTCCTGTGTTTTGTCATTTCAGTTTGCCTCGATAACACTTTCGGCAGTGACTGTAGCTTGAGCTGTGCGGATTGTCTGAACGGAGGCAGGTGTAACGGTGAACGCAGTGGCTGTGTTTGCTCACCTGGGTGGACCGGCATCGTCTGTAACGAAAGTGAGTACAGCGCCTTCGAAAGGTGGGGGCTTTGCCCTAGTGCTGGGGCACTGCAGATGGGTAGGAAAGAGGAATAACCTGTTGTGCTTTTAAGCTGTAAAGCTCTCTAAGGAGCAGAACTGCCTCATAAGCAGGTAAAAATGTTGTTATAATATAGCACCATAATTAGAAATTGTAAGGGATGATGCGGTACACAACGTGAACCCTCAAACAGTGAGGTCTCTGCTTCCAGAGCAGTACAGTACCCCTCCTGAGTATTGGTGGTGTTCATTCCTGTTCACTCTGCTGCTGAAGACTGCCAAGGTTTGCCTGCCGTGCTTTGTTCCACAACTTGCCTTGCTAACTTTCAGAAGCCTGTCTCAGCAGGTAGTGTGATAATCTGCGTGGACACGTATGCTCAACTTGATTTTTCCATTATAGCATCCCAAGATGGTGCCTTTTTGTTTTTTGTTTGCTTTCTTTGTGCTTAGGCTTGGTTTATTTCTAATTAGCATCGTTTTCTTGGGATGGTTAATGTCAAAAATTGCATTTTTCAGAATTGTCTTACAAAATTGGCCAATGCCCTTTGTAATAGCGTTTTATTCTCCAGGTTCCTACCTCCTGGCAGAAGACCTTTCTGGTTCAGAAATGTGTGTCAAAGCCAACTGGAAAGATAGAGTGGCAGTTTCTTGATGTACCACATGCCGTTCTTCCTCTGCAGTTTGGCAAAACATGTCTGGGACTTCACACAGCAGGTCTCCTGCATGTTTGAGATGGGTCCCTCTTTTTCATGGTGTACAGCTCATCATGCTCTGAAAGTCTGCACTGTCCCTGACAAGATGGAGGTGATGCATTATTATTTAGCATCGTAGACAGCAGTCTTCATGTTAATCGCCACCAAGATTGTTTTTGTAGCATCATCAAAAGGACAGAAAAATAGAGAAAACAGCAAATGATTGAAACCAACAGTCTGCATGTAGTTATTCTGGGAGACTGATCATGGGTTTGGTTTATGAACACTGGGGATGGCTGAGAGAATAGGAATGAAGAGGATTAATATGATCAGTTCTAGTCCACCTAAGACAGTTCAAGCTGTCAGGTTAGGGTATTCGTACTTCTCTTCATGGCACTCTAGTAGCTCAGGATAGACTGTAAAAATTTGAAGACAGGATACGAATTCTTTAGTTCACTTCATAAATAATAACATTATTCTTGCTCTATATTTACAGTAGGTATCCATACATGTACTCTGATGGAATTTGCTTCTGGAATTTAATGGGACTGCATTATTGAACCAAACTTGTGGTCCGATGAAGTAGGCGTTGACAATGAGAAATACAGCATATAGTCTGTATGAATTAGCCATTTGTGATTGCTTTCACTCTTTACTCTCACTTTCTTAATATACAGCATAGTTCCTGGGTTTAGGGTAAGCTGAACAGATGAAAAAAAAATGGAACTAAATCTCCGTAATAATGCATGAAAGAAACCAAATAGAAATTGATGTGAAATGCCAAGTTTCTTAATGTACATCGATAAAATGTCAGTGAAGTCAGATGACTCCAGCAACTGTTCTACTCAGCTAGCTCAGGCTGCAAGCGGGGGAGCAAGGATTCGTATCACAGTGTGCTCTGCGCTGGAGCGATGAGGGCTCTAGGAGGGAATCCCACACTGCTGTGGATCCATTTCTGCCATCGTCATCTGGGGAATTTCAGAGACTGTGTTAGAAAAACACAGTGTTATTTTTATAATAGTATTTGAGCAGGGGGAAAAAATGATGTTTAAAATATTTATCTCCAAATATTCAAAACTGTGCTGTGACTTGGAAGCTTTGTACTTTATAAGCAAGTTTTTTTGAGGCCCCTGCATTGCGGGGAGGGTAGCGTATGTCGGGAAGAATTTGGATACGTCATCTACCACTTCATTTCTAGCAGAGGGAAAGGATGTCTTGCCCCATTTATCTTCCCTGCTTTCTCCACAGCTTGTCCCTCGGGAACGTACGGCAGAGGCTGTGCCAGCGTTTGCAAGTGCCAGAACGGAGGCTCCTGCGACCCCGTCACGGGGCAGTGCCGCTGCCCGCCCGGCGTGCACGGCAGGCTCTGTGAAGACGGTAGGGCTCCACTTGTCTTGCTGGGGCTAGCGCGTGCCAAGACCTCACCGGTTCTTGCCCCTTGTTTCTCTCTGGATGTCATTGTGCGTGGTAAATCTTAGGGGCCCGAATGAGGATGGTCTCCATGGTGCAAGACGTGCTGTGACCCTGCGGCTCGCCTTGCAGGGACTTCTGTTTAAATAATAGACGAGATAAAGGGTGAGAGAAAGCAAGTGCCTTGTGAGGATGGGCTGTAAGGAGCCCCAGGTCAGCGACAAAGTCGATGCGGTCTTTTCTGTAGTGCCAGCTGAAAGAGAGTTGATTTGGTGTTCGTATTGTAACGCCAACCAGCTGATGCCTTGTTGTGTTCCTGCACTCAAAGGTTGCCCGAAAGGCCGCTTTGGGAAGAACTGTAACAAACCATGCAACTGTGCCAACGGCGGCTATTGCCACAGACTCTACGGAGCCTGCGCTCTACGGACGCTTCTGCCACCTTAGTAAGTCCCCATAACTTTTGGGATCTGTTTGTTTAACACATGCACATCGTAACGGTCTTAAAAGATTCCACATCACGTACAAAATGAGCAAGGCTTTGGGTTCTGCGACGAGCTGGGAGTAGCCGGGGGACAGGACTTTTCACACATGCCAGGAAACCTCAGAAGCTTCATTAATCTTTGGCCTAAGGACTGAGATTTACTAATGCACAAAGGTGAGGACCATAGGTGGGGTTGGGTGGGGATGGGCAGGTTAATGTTAGTGGTGTTGATGAGCTTAAAGTCTGGTTGGAGCTAGTTAGTGGCTGCTGATACGGTTGGAGTGGGAGCTGAGGAGCAGGGCTGGCTGAGGCAGGATGAGGGTGAAATGCTAAATGGGAATCAAAAAAATCCAAACAAAAATGTTACAGAATAAATGGTCTTTGCGCTTAGAGGTTTTGTTTGTAAAATTTGTGCAAGATTGCAAATTAGTTATGTGATTGCCTTTTTTTATGAAAGTTTTGGAGTGTATTCAAATATTTTTTCAATCAGAAACTTAGTTAAGTTTGCTTTGAAACATTTCTAGTTCGTTCATTCACCACATATTGCTTGAAATGAAATGAATTACTTAATATAGGAATGATGTAAACTATATTTTACACACCCACACATTAATAGGCACTGTCATAGGAATGTGGATGTATTTGCTGAAAGTAAAAGAACGTTTTGCTTTTTTGCAGCAGTTGCATTCTGCAGCGGCGTGCAATTTCAAATAACTCATGCATAATTACAGAGCTAATTCCTTTTCATCTGGCTGCAGCCTGTCCCAGGTGGGCCTTCGGAGCTGGTTGCTCGGAGGAGTGTCAGTGCGTGAAAGAGCACACGCTGGAATGCAGCGCGAGGAACGGGACTTGCACCTGCAAGCCTGGTTATCACGGCAGGAAGTGTCAGAAAGGTACAATAGGAAGCCAAATTCCCTATGTCTGCTTATTCCTTTGTCCTAGAATTATTTCTCATTCTTCCTTCCACTTGCTTTGTTTGGCTGCTGCTGCCACTAATGTATTCATTTTCTACTAATTATTTTGTCTGTGGTTTTTCATACAGCAAACTCTGTGAGTGCCTGATATCCCAGGGCTTTGAGGGACATCAAAGGGAATACAGCTTAAGAATGCAGGAGTTTTAGCCTGATCGAATGACAACAGAAACCTAAAAACCAAATTCTAATACAACCCTAAATAATGAAGATTGTGGGAATTTTCACTTTTGGTCTTTCCTTTTCTCCACGCAGACAGTAAATACATGGCAAAAACCTGTGTTTTGTGGCGGCAGGGTTATTTGTAAATGGTTTCAGTGATGATGCTTTTCCTTCAGATTCACAGGTCTTTGAATTCAACTTACGCTTTGTAGTTTTTGGGGGTAGTTCAAAGAGAATTGTATTCCACATTCATGTTTGCATGTCTCAGTAGCCCTCTCCAGACAGTAATGGAGTAATGCAATAAAGATTCTCCCTTCAGATTCCTCCCTGGGCAGGCAGGAACGTGTCGGATTTATGACACTAGTTCTGGGGGGTTTGGTGGAGAATAATAGTGACGATATTTAATATCTTTAGCATTCTTGGTGATGTGCTTAGTTCTGGGGGAGAGCATCCCTCGCCCAGCACTGGCTTTGCACCAAGGCAGAGAGCAGCAGAAGGTACAGACAGATAAGAAGAGTAATTCTGTAATGGCTGTAATTGAATATATCCTAAAGTATTCTGCCATTCTGTTTCTGGGTTGTATTTAAGCAGCAACCTCTTTGAAATGGCCATGCAAGTGTTTAATAAGTATTCACACTTGGTTATCAGCACCTCTAAAATGTACATTATAATACATTTCCTGCAAGTTTCTGCCAAATTATTTTCTGACTTTTGTTCAGTTTTCTTAACTCCTCCGTTTTCTTACACATGTTCCGCGTCTTCTTACATTTTCCAGAGTGCACGCCTGGCTTTTACGGGGCCGGTTGCAAACTGAGGTGCAACTGTCCTACTGGTGTTCCGTGTGATCATGAGGTGGGAGTCTGCAAGCATCCATGTCCACCTGGATTTCATGGAGAAAAATGCAATTTACGTAGGTACTCTCTGCATGTTTCCCTGGGAGGTACACTTTGGATGGGAAAGCTTAGCCAGGAAACTTAAGTTCAGATATAGAAGTTGCAAATAAAAGGGTACACTTGTGGTTAATACAAGTTGGCAGCTCCCCACTGAAGCCAAACTGGTATTTGGAGCCTGGGAAATGCTGTGTCACTCTGCTTGCAGAGATCGAGGCACAGAGCTGAGGCTAGTTACTAATGTTTGTCCAGGTAACTGTAGTTCCTTTTACAGCTTCAGGCACAGCTTTTCTGGAGCTCTGTTGCAGTTAATTACAGACCACTGGTCACCAGGACACTGATGCTAACACAGATCACTTGGAACCAGCACTGCTCAGCTGAAAATTGCTGCTGGTGCTGCCTTCTAATGTCTTCAGAATGCTTCCTTGCATTAACCATGCCTTTGGGTTTCTTTGACCAGCTTGTGGGGCTGGGAGCTTTGGGGTGAACTGCGGGCAGAAGTGCAGCTGTGGAGAAGCACCATGCGACCCGAAGACGGGACAGTGTGTTTGTCCAGCTGGGAAGACTGGCGCTACGTGCAAGCAAGGTGTGTTAGACGTTGGGCTGGGGTAGCGAGTGCCTTGCTTTGGCAGACACCATAAGAAGTGGAGTTACTCTGCTTTCCACCAAAACTGCTGCAATGCAATACACTTCATTTGCAGAACAGGTAATGGATAAGTCTTGGTGCAGAACTTATGACATCCACCACAGGGGATCACCCGTAAAGGAGGGAGTGTGATTCAGTTACCCTGACATCTCTCTCTAGTGATTTGTGTGCTGGGCTGATTCTGAGCAAGGTGGGCAGAGATATTTGGGCATTGCAGCAGCTCTGAGTCCCAAAGCTGAGCCTGGGGCCGTGCTGTCATACACACACAGTGTGCCTCGGGAGCTGCTGAAGGGCCTTGGCCAAAGACAGCTATTGTGGAACCAGCGAGTGAAGGACCTGGAGCATAGGAAGGAATTCAAGAGAAGAGCATGACTGTGGGTAATTAAGGTAAAGGGAAGGAGCCATCGGATGCCTCTCTTACACTTGCAGAGCTCTGGCTATTGCAGGCCTGAGGAGCGTGGACCTGGGGGGTGGGTGGCTCAGGGCCTCACAGAGCAGGAACCTGGTGAAGGAGGTGGAGCTGAGTGGAGACCTGGGCTCCACCTCACATTCCTCTGGTCTGGGTGACCATCCTCTCCCTGGCTCAGCCTAGCAAAAATCCAACAGCAGCCCTGCCCTCCTGCATCTGTCTGCCAATTACTGTCCTCTGCAGTTTCCTTCGCTGAGTGCAGTAATTCACTTTTCAGGTATGTCCAGATGCTCCCGATGTTACTGTATCAGAAACCAAACCAAAACAGCAGATACGGCATGACAGAAGTCAGAGAGCCTTTGGGTCTGTCGTTAGATGTGTTCTTGCATGCTGCAGTACAGGGGCATGTTGGGTCTTTCACGTTTACAGTGACAGTGCTGCAGGTCTAGAGAGATAATAAAACAATCCCATATCAAGCTTAGTTTTACTGTTACTTTTAAATTCTTCAAGGTAACGACAGAAATTTGTAATTGTCTTGAAATAGAAAATGGTCCTGGGGACATCTCATGTGTTTTTATTCCTAGATTGCCCGGTGGGGCAGTGGGGACCAGACTGCCAGTCTGGCTGTGAGCCCTGTGCCAATGGGGGACAGTGCAACAGAGAAACGGGAGCCTGCGACTGTCCCCCTGGCTATGCTGGGCCGTCCTGCTCTGCTTGTAAGTCCTCACGTCGGCCTCCTCCATGAAATGTCGGTTTGATTCCTTCCTTCTTGCTGTTTTATGAGCTGCTTGTTATGTTAGACACACTGATCCAAGATAAAGTATCCTTCAGCTTCAGGAATTCCCCAGGTTGTATTTGACAGGATTTGCCAGACGGAGATTACAGATAAATGCAGATGACAAGCTAAACTGCTTTCTAAATTGATGTTATCATTAGACCTAATTTATGGCAATATATACTCAGAAACACAATGTGTAATAGCCACATACTTGCGTTGTAACCCTGGTTGCTTGGCAAGAGGTGCTGAATAGTTGGCCCATATGGCACCACTCTTGGGCTATGTTTGCAGCAACCCTCCTTGATGTATAGAATTTAGGATTAAACAGAAGTGAGGATGAAGGAGCAGTATCAGTGCTGTCTCTGCAGATCAAGCAGTGACCATGAGAATATGCTCAAGCGTCTGGGCTGTGCTGCCGTGGCATGGCTCCTTCCCCAGCCTCTGGGTGTTAAAGGCTGCTTGGGGATGGCTGTCATGCTGGCAGTATGGACAGGGTCTCGTGGTCAGCACTGCTTCCTGCAAGACCCCAGGGTGGTGTGGTTTTTTTTCCTCTTCGTTAGTCACAAAATCGTGTTTGAAGGTTTTCTCAGCACACTTTTCTCCACCAATTGATCCTGATGTGCAGAAGTACCCAAAAGTCACTCAAGCCAAAAAAAAAATCCTGCTTTACCGGCCTCAGCCCCAGACACCCAGTAAACAAATCACAGCTGTTTCTTTCATTTTACTGTTCAGATTGCTGGGTCCAGCAAATGCATGTTCTAGGGAGTAAGCTGTTGCTGTCCTGTTTGAATAGATCAGGCTGTGCCCGAGTTGTTACCTAGGTGAAATTATAGTCTGTGTGTCTGTTTTCAGCCTGCCCTGATGGCTACTATGGACAAAATTGCCTGCTGTTATGCAGCTGTGGCAGCGGTGCTCGGTGTCACCACGTCACCGGAGAGTGCACATGTTCCCCCGGCTGGACTGGCCACGACTGCAAACACCGTAAGTCACATGTATGTGCTCCACAGGGCACTCGGTGTCTCCCGGGAACTTAACTGCAGATGTAAGAACCGGCTCTGTTCTTCTTCTATTACAGTTTTTTAATATACTTTTTGCTAATCTTATTGCTTCTGAAATTGTGTGTTTATGGGTTTGCACAGCCTGGGTGGTTATAATCCTTAATTATCTAGGTTCAAAGTATTGAAATAGATGGCTGATGGAGCGCAAAGTATTGATGTAAGCTCTTATTTCAACACGATGGATCCCTTTGCCCAATACCATCTGTCCCGTCAGCATTTTGACTGACAGTTTTGTTTTTCATTTTCAGCGCAGATTAGTTCTAAGATATTAATTCTCAATTTTTCATTTTGTTTAGGGGAGATTTATTCAACAAGTGAGTGGCATGTACAGTCGTGTGTCTTAAGGTCACTTTTTAACTTATGAATATAAATGCTGGGAGAAGTTCTGTTCTCTGGAAGAGCAGAGCATCCTTCTGTTGACTTTAGCGTCGCTCTCCATACTGATGGCTGTGTAAGAGTGCAGATTTGCCCTTTTTGGAATGCACCATATCAATGTTAACCCGTCCTGCTTGATTCTTTCCTTTTCCTGTTTCCTGTCTTTTCTGCTTAATTCATTGCAAAAAGCAAACAGAATACAAGCCACTTTCCAAACTATGTCTTTAACACATAAAACCATATAAATTAATTGCCAGTGCTGGCAGCAGTAGGTTTTGGACCTGGCTTCTCAGGCTTGATATTGAAGAAAACTGGAAAACCTAAAGTTTCCATCAATATGCGGATTTTAAAAATCAAACCAGTTGGTAATGTGTAGAGTTGTTTAGATATCTTTCCTTAACTCCCTAAGCTGTCTAAAGAATTCAGACACCATGGCTTTTATTCCTATTCAGGATAAGATATGAGAAAAGTTGTTTTGCAGAGGCACTGCGGTAAGGCAGCTCTTCCAGGTATTGCATACAAGGCATGAAACACATGTCCAATCCCAAAACTAGGTTCCTGTTGCCCTAAATGGCACTTTCATCTTACCCTTACAAGAAAGGAAGGAGATGCTGTGGTGCATTGTCATAATCATGTCAGTGTAATATGATTTTTAGAATGAAGGTTGCTTTAATAAAAATTGAGATTTCTGTCTGTATCCATGTTACATTTTCCAGTGTTTTGAGGAAAATACGGAGGATGCTCACAAATCTGTCTTGTTTTACCCATTAGCTATTCTGGTTATGCAGGTTTTTGCTAAGTGAGTCAACAGCTGGTATTTTATTTCCATGAAATTATGCATTTGTGACTGTGGATTGATTGATATGGATTGACTACGAATGATTACTTTTATGTGGACGGCATAATACCTGCTGATGGACCCCTACTTTCAGCTGAAATGAATTAGCAAAAATCGTATTTATTTCCATTGATTTGTGCCCCGTGCTGCAGCTGAGAGTCTAGTCCCGAGCGCCTGTATCTTAAGGAGCCATTTTGCATCTTTTCTGTTCCCTCATTTCAATGTAAAGCGATCTGTTCGGCGAGCTCCAAGTTGATTCTCAATGCAAATTCTGCCTTACGTTGCAGCCTGCGATAGTGGCCGCTGGGGCCAGCGCTGTGAAAACACGTGTGTCTGCGATAACAGCGACGGTAGCTGCGATCCGGTCACCGGCTCCTGCTTCTGTGAGCCAGGATTCACTGGGAAGCACTGCGAATCGAGTAAGCTGCCACTTTGTCAACACAGGGAATTTGCAAAACTGAGCAGTGGAAATGGGTTTTCCTGATAATTCCTTCCAGGAAGACCTCCAGGCTGTCCCTCCTCCAGTCTGCCCAGCGCCTTGCAGGGCTCTTGTGTTTCATCGGGGTTAGAGAGTTTCCTTAATTTGGATTCCAGAAAAGTTATTTTCAGACTTGTTTTGGACTCAACAGCTATTTTTAATATTAAGACCTCGTGTGAGTGATAGGATTGATGTGTATTTGGCTTGTGGTATAGAAGTTTCCGTATCGGCTTTATTTAGCCAGTTTCAAGTTTGCATTTTTTCTTCATAAATCTTTTTTTTAAGGCCAGGCATATAGAAATGTTTCACATGTACATAACAAACAAAATCAGGAAGATTTAGGGTCCTCTATTTATTAACAGCAAAAATGAGCAATGGTCTTACCAGAGGCACATGATCTCCACTAATCTGTCTAACAGAGGTCAATAGGAGATGCTTTGGGAGGATAAAACCAGGCATCTAGATAATTCCTGGTATGTTTCCCCAGCTTTCATCAATTTGTCACTCAGGAGCTTCTTGAGACAGAACCAATATCTCTATATTTAATACAACTTGATTTTTTTTTTCCCCACTTAAAGTGCCTGTTTCCTTTTTAAATCCATGCAAACATTTGGTATCCACTTCATCTTGTGCCAGTAAGTTGCATAGTTAAGCAGCTATTACTGTTGTCGTTATTATTATTGATTATATTGATGTTGTTAAATAAGGTAATTATTTTATCTATTAGTTTAGCAGTCTTACAGTAGCACAAATGTAGCTGCCAGAGTCTCAGTAGTGTAGGCAGAATTAACTGCTGATGTCACACAGAAATGTCAAAACAATTAATCTGCGATGGTGACCTAAGACAAAGCCCTGCAAAGTTGATCTTAGAGCTCTTGTTGCTGTTGGCACAGAGGGAATGGAAGGACAGTTAGTTGGGAAGACCAGTTCCCAGAGAAAGAGCTGCCAGCTCCACTTCTCTTTTCACTCCTGACCTCTCTCAAAACAGCATCTCTGCAGACAGAAGGTAGCCAAATAGCTGGTTGTAATCTTCTCTGGCGAGGTAATCAGTGAAGCCATTGTCACTGGGAAAACATCTGGAAACCCTTAATGTTCTGTTTGTTTTCTGTTTTATACAGCCTGCTTTTTACTCCACTTCAAGTGTGTGTGTATATATATGTATAAAAAAATCATATAGGGGTGTGTGTGTGTGTGTGCGCGCAAGAGTATGACAGCCACAATTTTTCTCTAAACGTTTTATGCTGTCTTGGAGGTGAGACCTTGCCTCTCCCCGGAGAGCTCCTCTGCTCCCGAGGCACCTCTAGCCTCTTGCTGCAGGTCAGGCTCTTTCCCTCCCCCGCTCTGCA
>NW_010236431.1:54628-69263 GCF_000690775.1 Eurypyga helias
AGCTCAGGTTCTCCGGCGGGGTGGATCTATCTCAGCATGCATTGCAGCAGCCTGCGCCTGCTCAAGTAGATGGCACGTTCTCTCTGACGTGGACTACAAAATCGTTTGTGAAGTGTGCTGACCTGTTGCCATCACCTTGAAAGTCTCAGCTCTGGGCTAAACGCTCTAAGATGGGAGAAAGCTCAGCTGAGATCCCCACACCTATTACTCCACTGGAACACTTGTTCCCTTGCATAGATCCCCTGGACTCTGAAATTTCAAGTGAAAAGTTAACACTGAGGGGGATCAACCACAGGGGTTTGCTCTAGCTAGCACGGAGTCCCTTGCAGGAGTGACCAAATTCACAGCAGATCCTCTCAGTGCCCACCTGAGGCTCCGCATAGGCAGCACCGAACCCATCGCTTTATTCCAGACTCAGTGTTGCCTTGGAAGATCCTTGTCTTTTTCTGTGATTCTTTCCAGATGGCCTGAAAATCACTTTGTTGATGTAAATGCTAAAATCGTACAGTTTTAAAAGAGATCTGGCAATAACCTGCCTAACTTATTTAGAAGGGAGTTCACAAGATCTTCGAACATGAGTAGAGGCCCTGGAATATTGTGTTTAGCCAAGTATATCTCTGTATTTCAGCCTGTCCAAAATATCTAATGTGAATTAGGCAACTGGCCCTATTCTTAATTGATTTTCCTATAATCCTGAAAGAAATTATTTTTGTTCTCAAATGTTGTTTTCTTTCTTCAGATAGCTGAGCACCACACAAATCTTCTAAAACTCCTTATGTTAACTGCTGTGGAAATGTAATTGTTAATCTGTCCCCCAGATGTAATGTTTTCGCTTGAATTTTTCATAGCAGAGCCTGAAAGTGAAGCATGCAGCTTTCAGTTTGGAGCTTTCTAAAGGAAGCCACCAGATTTCATATTTTCTCTAGCTTTCTGGGGAAGGAGGATTTGCAGGAAAACAGGGTAGGGCCTCAAAAGGTGTTGCAGAAGCTGGGAGCTTCTCCCCTCCTGGCTGATGAAGTCCCAGAGGAGGTGTGCACATAACCAATTCCAGACCAGTGTGCAAAGAGTCCTCAAGCAGAACCCCTGAAGTCACAGGCGTCGCAACTATCAGTAGATGTTAGTTTTCTGTGCAGAATTCAGGCTTTCAGCACCCTGGCTGACTACTACAGTACTAGAACAGCCCTTAATAAAAGCCTCCCAACTTCCTGGACCCCAAGGAGAACACTGCATCACATCAGTTTTAAGGTGTTACCATGATGCCTTGATTCTTCTTTTAGAAGTAGTCATTCCCACGTATCTACAAATTCCCCCTTGATTCCTGATCTGCTCCAGAATTAACTCCTCATCTGGTTTTGGTTCCTCTGCTGCAGGATGTCCTGAGGGAAGCTTTGGCCTGAGCTGTGAGTACAGCTGTCAGTGCCAGAACGGAGCTGCCTGCGACCACGTGAGCGGAGCCTGTACTTGCGCAGCGGGCTGGACAGGAACGTTTTGTGAAAGAGGTACTGCTGCTCCCCCTGGTCCCTTTTGGGTTTAATGCAGACGGGGTTATTTTTCCCGGGTCACGGGAGAGCTGGTTTTACAGTTTACAGCACCTGATCTAAATAAGCCATTGAACTTAATTGGAGGATGATACTGAAATGTGCGTTTCCATCCAAAGAGTTTGGCTGTGTCCCCAGCTTTGGGCACTTGTTTTAACGTGGTAAAAATTAGATGTGTGCTGAAGGGCCCTGCCATATCACATCTTCACAAAGACTCTTTTTATGCAGTGTCTTAGTACGGTAACACTGAGCAGAAAGCTGTTTGTCCTGTCTTATGCTTGCTTGTTCCTAGTGTGTCTCTGAAATGTTTTAGAGGAAGAACATAGGTCCACAGAATCATCACTCGTTTGGGTTGGGAAGGACCTTAAAGACCATCTAGTTCCAACCCCCTGCCATGGGCAGGGACACCTTCCACTAGACCAGGGTGCTCCAAGCCTCATCCAGCCTGGCCTTGGACACTTCCAGGGATGGGGCATCCACAGCTTCTCTGGGCAACCTGTCCCAGTGCTTCACTACCCTCTCCGGGAAGAACCTCTTCCTGATATCCAATCTCAGTCTCCCCTCTTTCAGTTTAAAACCATTACCTCTTGACCTGTCACTACATGCGTCGTCCCAAAGGAACTCTTTAAGAACAAGTATGCTTTTAACTTCAATAAATCCAACAGATCATTTTCTATTACCTCGTCATTTGGTAAAGCGTTGGAAAGGTTGGACTGGGTTCCCTAGACGCTTACTGAGTCAGGCTGGGGTACCGTCTCAGGAGGTTTGCTGTCATGCTGCATCGTTGTACAGATCATAGAAAATATGGTGTTGGATACGACAGAAACAACACGTAGTTAGTCAGACGTTATGAAAGTTATTTAAGTGTAAATGATTGAAGAATCTACAAATGATGATCATTACACCAAAATAACGATTATTTTGCGTAGAAAGCAGCTTTATCAGCAGGTTTCTGAAGGCAGCCTTACGGCTTACCATGGGGGGAAGCGGCAGCACTCGCGGGCAGCTGCTGCCCTCTGATGGGAAGGGAGATGCTCCACAGCCTTACCAGGAACAAGCTCCTCACTGACTGGGCTTCAGGTAGTGCTTGTTCCCCTCTCATTCCTACCAGGAGTTATTATACAATACTCTTCTCAGGGTTCTGCTGCAAAGTGTGCCTTTACAATTGATAGTGTCTCCACTATGTCCTTTTTAAAATTGATTTAGTTGAACTCTTTTTGTACGTCTTCCCTTTTGTTGTAATTATTATCCTTACTGGAAAAGCCATACATCTCTGTGTGGTGTAAATCTTTCTATTCCAGCAAGGATCAGAATGGGGACAAAGAGGCTAAATGCCCTTCACCAAAGTAGGTGTGAGGATTATGGAGAAGCCTGGTGATGTCTGTTGGAAAAGAAAAAAAAATAAAGCAAGTCTCAGCTTCCAAATCAGTCATGTTGGACATTTTTATCTTTTTAAATTCCTGAAAGAATATTGTAGAGGAGAGGGTACAATTTAGTGCTTGCCATTCTTAAGACCCTGGTTTCTGTGTGTTTTCTCTCAAGCAGGCAGTGTGTCTGCTCTCAGCTGGCCTGTGTTACCCTTTCACGTAGAAAGCTTCAGCCAGAACAGTTTGGCTGGTTCCAAAAGATGAAGACGAAGGAAAACGTGGGTGGTTTGCCCTCGGTAGAACCTTCTTGGCACCTTCTCTCTGAGGAGCTGTAGCAGCTCGGAGACTGGCAGGGTTTCCTTCTGGCGAGGATGTGCTTTTTGCCGTCCTCCTGGCGATCCACCCACGTCAGCCCAGCTCTGCGCCTTGCAGACAGGAACGTAGGCACTGAGACCCGGCGTGGCTGCATTGCTTTAGGCTTCTCACATGCTGCTGATGCTTCATCCCATGGCTGGGCGTGACTCTTCCATCACGACAAAAACCTTTGCAGCCTTCTAAGTTCTCGGCCCTAGAAAAGACAGCATCTTGCAAAATCTTGTATTGATCCATGTCGGTGTCACCCCTGCACAATGAGCGTGTTTGAGCCTGCGGTCTGTCACCGCTTCTGATATTTTGCGTTGTGGCAGCAAGGGATCCCGATTCAAGCTGAAATGGCAAAAGTCTCAAAATTTGCCTTTGGGATTTTTTTTGGGACTGTTTTTCTTTTTCCAGGTGGGCACCAAGTACTGCTGTTCCTTTTCATTAATTTCCTACCTTCTGCATGCAGTGGGGCTTCACAGGTTAACGTGCCAGTCCTCATTGCAAAACATTGCTTCAGTGGCTATTTCCAAGTTCTTTATTTGCCACAAATTTCCATAATCTCTTCTTACTATTTTTCAACATTGTTAACGTCATCTTAGCCCTTACTAAGTCTCCAGTTTGGGCCTTTATAGTATCTCTCTTTATAGTGAAGTTAACCATACTGTGCCTCTGTGGATGCCCGCTAGCAACTGTAGAAAGCTCTTGGAGGATTTATGGCACCGTGGGCAAGCGAGCCCGTATTTGTCATTTTGAGCATTTGTGTTACCAGCTGACATAACGCAGTAACCAAGGGTCATCCCTGGCAAGGCAGCCAGCCTAAGGGAGAAGCACCCTTGTGCTTGTGTGTGCCAGGTGTTGGAGGTGGTGCTTCAGTCATACTTCAGTTTTAAATGAATCGAGGTAAACCTTCCAGTTCTCCAGGCGTGAGTATTTTAGAGGTATAACCCAAGACCTTGTATGTGATTGTGTTCTCCGAAGAGAGCATGAAGAGGAAGGACAGCGTGGCAGCTCAGAAGGTATTTGCAATATTCACTGCAAATTGGCACGTACCTACGTTCATCTCCTGTTAGTAATACAGGTAACAGCCAAAGCCACATCATCATCCGCCCGCATGGGACACTCTCCAAGCAAACCAGTAGCAGGAGATACTGTTGCTCCAGGCTGCTGTTTTGTGAGACCTTGTTCAGTCAACCCCTGAATAATTCACAGCAAGGTGATGATGGTGTGGCACCGATGGCTTATTTTCACTGCTGTCGACACTGGTGCAGATGTAAATCGAATCCATGGGGCTGCTCTTCCTTACGTGTCCTAGATGGTAGGTATTGAGCTCCTTCAGCTCCTTGCTGTTTTCTGAGACCTTGTTCAGTCAATCCCTGAATAATTCGCAGCAAGGTGATGATGGTGTGGCTTATTTTCACTGCTGTTGACACTGGTACAGATGTAAATTGAATCCATGGGGCTGCTCTTCCTTACGTGTCCTAGATGGTAGGTATTGAGCTCCTTCAGCTCCTGGAGTTGTTTTGCTACATTTAATTTGTCTTGGTTTTCTCTGCTCCTTCTCTTTGCCAGGTTTTCATTTCAGCACTGAACTACAACACTATGGCTTATGTTCACCGTTAAAAAAATGTGTAGAAAGATGTCAAGAAAAAAAAATGTTTCTGAGCATAAGTTTTGCATTTCAAAAGGCAGGGAGATCAGCAAGGGTGTCCTCCTGGTCTTGTGTGATGCTGAATTATTTCCTTTCTCCTCTGTCCATTCCAGAAGTGCAAGTACTGGCATGTGTGAATCCAGATCCATTCTCTCTCCTGTTTTATGGTTTTTCAGTATTCTCAGCCCTGTTTTTCTACGCAGAAATCTTGCTCCTGTAAAATGGGTCATGTTTTGCTGAGATACATGTAGCAGAATTGCTCAGGCTTAACCTCTGAAGCAACTTTGGCTCTTAAGCGTAGTCACCGAGTGCCGTGTGACAAAGCATCCGTGAAAAGATGTGCACCACGCGTGGTTTTACATCTCAGATAAAGTTCATACAAAAAAAAGAAACGGGAACTTGGCTGTAATATGGATGTTTTGCATTTTCAGCTTGTCCAGATGGATTCTTTGGGCTTGACTGCCACCAGGTGTGCAAGTGCAGGAATAACCACGTCCTGGGCACATGCCACTGCCTTCCCGGGTGGCTGGGAGAGACCTGCGAGCAGTGTACGTACGGGCTGCGCTCACCACCCTGCCCGCCGACCCTTTCAGCACCAACGTGGGTTTCTTCGGGGAGTGTAGGGGGAACTGCCAGGGTACATTTGTGGATAGGTCACGTTCCTTTCCAAAGGTGCTAGAAAAGGAGACAGTTTTTGGTAGCTGTGTAAATAATAAACTTTTTAACTGCTCTTGGCGCTTGGCAAACGTTACAAGCATCGGGTTTTAAATGGCAGAGCTGTCATCTACCATGTGACGCATCTCTGCTTTTTGGTTTTGTGCAACGTTGAGGTGAAAGGTTGTAGCTCTCTTCCTGGTGCATCTCATCTAATTATCAATCGTAAAGTGACAGATCATCAATGTGCAAAGTGGACAAGTCAGAGCCAGGACTATTTTGTTACTTGAACACGACAGAATAGTTTTATAAATCATTCTTAGAGAAGTTAGTTGGTTTTGGTTTTTGTTTTTTGGCTTCTTTTTAAGTCAACTTCCTAGATTTTCACAAGTGTGGATTATTTCACAATACTTAAGCTAATAAGGTTTTTTTGTGTGTTTCTGTGTATGCATATATAAAATTGGCTTTTCTGAGAAATTGTTAACTACACATCATGGGAAATTAAGCTATTTTCTTTAGCTACATGGCACTGCATATAGAGATCACTGATCCTATTTGTAAAACTTAGCAACTACGGGTTGGGTATTTTAGCTTTTTATGTTTTAGTCTCTCAACTTCCTAGTTTCACTTTAGGATGATGTCATGGTCTGTGCTTCCTTTTGAAATATGACTGCCGTCTGCAGGACCGCGTTGTAGAGCTAGGGTCCAAAGCAGCTCCAAAAGGAGCCAATTTTCATTGTTAGTGAACACTTTCGTATGACTTCTTTGATCCATAGGTTGCAGATTTCTGCATAGAAAACTGGTTTCGTTTAGAGCATAGGCAGAAATGATACTTCTGTTGAAACTACTCTGCTCTCCAGCTGTATGCCATGTTATCATCAGCCCTGTTTAAGGGCTGTGCTTGCTCTTCATAATATTTTTACCCTCATTTGCCCCCCTCCCAGCCCTCAACACAGCCTGCCTTCTGAAAGGGCTTCCCCTGCAAAATCCCCTGCTCTTTGGATTTACAGGAGGGTCAATGCAGGTGAATCTTTCCACTTTTTAGATGCTTCTGTACACATCCCACTGTTGCAGTCCTCCTTGCCTCCTCATGGCTCCCCATAGGAATGCTTAGCTCTGCTGTCTCCCACCGCCTGAAAACAGTGGTGGTCATGGGGTGTAGGTTCATGAGCTGGCTGTGAAATAAATGCAGAGCCAGAGCCATGTAGCCCTACCACAGAGCAAAACAGGTGCTGCTGAAGAGGTACAGTGTTTGCTTCTTGGTTGCAGCCCACTTTTACTGTCCTTCAGCCAAGCCACAGGATTAGCCACATGTCACCTTGACCCTTCCCTGCTCCTTAGACTGCATTAGGGATGGGAAGATTTTTTCCTACATATTTCATTAAATTCAGTTAAGAAATGCAACTCTTTCCAACAGCCTTCTGTGCCCCTCTCTACTCACATGAGGAAAAAACACTATTTATTCTCTTGCACTGCAGCTATTAGAGCTTTATGCCGGGTTGATTTATCCCTCATGCTGGCAAAGATGCCAAAGCCCCTGAGGTCTCCTTTGCCTGTAAGTAAAAGAGCAAGGTCAGTCAATGGTGCAGAGGGTAATCTCCTTTTCTCTTGGCTAAATGATGAGTCTTCATTTTGATTTTAAGACTGGACCTTGGCCAGGCTCCAAAGCTGCTGCGGGAGTAAGGCAACCATGGGTTAGAGACGCCAGCTCAACACTCCCCATCTTCACTGGGTGTTTAATATTCACCTTGCCAGTTCCTGGGACTCGCCAGCCTTAGCAGCTGGAAGGGACAGCACTCGTGTTCAAGTAATCAGATTGCAAGCAATGTGCTGCAGGATATTTGGGAATAATTTTGACATCATGGGATTTGAATTGATCTTAAGCTGGCCATGCAGGGCATTTTATGCACTGCTATCTGATTACGGGCAATACAGTCTGTAATGCCTTTTGTTGAAGCTGCCTAACGCTCTCCATCACAAGACTGTTTTTCAATTGCTTGTAAATGAATTATATTAATCTGGGATGAAACCTGCCAAGCAAGCTCTGCCTCACTTTTAATTTATCTTAGGTGATATTTTTGTTCTGGGAGGAAATTTGAGACACTCTGGATTTGAGTGTCCTCACAAGATATTTTCAGTTTCCAAGAAAAGAAGTTTAGGAAAAATATGTTGCTTGGGTTTTGTTTTGTTTTGGTTGGTTGCTTTTGGTGTGGGTTTTCTTTGTTTGTTTTGTCAAATAAACTGTGTCAATGAGTGTCATGATGACTCAGTGATACAGAAGTGAGGACTTGATGTTTGGCATCTCGGTGTGCCAGAGATGTAACCTTCCTTCCTCTGTACAAACTTATCCAGATTTTGCTGTCAAAAAAACCCCCAAAAACCAACCCAAAACGCCCAAGAAAATCCCATGTTGCACATGGACTGTAGAAGCTGATCACAATTCGGTATCTGCATTTTGCCCTGATCCTATTAGTACCAAAACCATGCCTTTCTGGATCTGTTTGGCCTCAGCAGGATCTTGACTGAAGCAGTTCCTTGTGGTAAGAAAGAGACCACACTGGTTTGCAAAGTAGATGAGTATGGAAAGATGGGTTCTGCCAGTGTCTCTCTGCTCAGGGGTGCTGATAACCAGGGGTTTGATATTTTGTGGTGTCTGAACACTTGCCTTTGCAAATGCCCTGTTCTTTTAAAGCTGAAGCTTCATTCTGGGGAGAATAATCCACAGGAGCTCATGCATGAAATCAAAGCTTCTGGGCACCCCCCTATAGGGTCTTAGTGCCCATCATTTCCCTGTGCTCCCTGACACTTGTGATGGCTATTGACTTCCAGTCTGGAAGAAAATCTCCAGGTTCATGTGTTCCATACTCGGCATACAAAAATGGATTTTGAAGACTGCAAATGAATAAATCCTCCACTCGCAAAGGAAAGGCACCGAGAAGAAAAATTTGAAGCAGGAAGAATTGTAATAAATTAAACCTTTCTATTGCTTCTTCCCTTTGCATTCACCATGAAGAAAGGGGAAAGGCCTGGGGATATTTGTCCAGTACTTTGAATTTTGTAAAACAGCTTCAATATATCACTTGTTACCTTCATCTTCAGAAGACTTTGATAACCAGGATTGTCCTACCAAGAAGTTAAAAAAAGTTTCTATCCACCCAATAGAATAATTAAAATTTTCTTCTGCAGAAATTTCTGCTTTCTTACCAGAATTTTCACTGGAAAACTCTTTTGTCTTCTCAATAAGCATAACGAGAGCTTTCCGTGCATACTCCAGAAACCTCACACGAACCACTGGTGACCAGTCAGGGGACCTGGTGATGAACTCGTTTTTCCTTTGGCTTGGTTATGACATAGTTCTGGTCTGTATTGTGGAAATATTTAGTTCTGCTCCCAAAACCGAGCCAGGGCTCTGTAGGATGGGCTGAACTTTTAACTTGGCAGCCAAGCCTCATTTGCAGAACAAACTTTGATGGGACTGAGCTCCTGCACTTTCTTGTGGTTTCAGTGTGGATGAGGTCCAAGCGATGACAAAAATGAACCCTGTTGAAAAGAAGTCCTGGGAGAAATGGTGTCTGTGAGAACCGTGTCAGGAGGCTGGAAGTCCTCAGATGGGAAGAAAAGGGCTAAGAATGGGTCAGATACTGTCAACCAAGTTCACCCCTGAGGTCAAGATGTTTTCACGCCTCCCTTTGGACCCCAGGGACGTGTCTTCCCACAGCGCGGCATCTTGTTTTGCATGCTGACACCCTCCAAGGCATAGAGGTTTTGGTGGAAAGTCACTGTTTGGGTCTGATCCTGGGAGATGTCACATTCAGCAAGTGGAGGACACACTTCTGGATCAGGGATCACGGCTTGGTTTTTTCCTCTGCAGTGCATGCTAGCAGCACTGCAGGCACAAGAGGCTGACAGCTTCGTGCAAGTGAAGGGGAGTCTCTGCAAGGTCGGCACAGAAACAACACAAGGAGGTTATCCAACTTCTTGGGTGATACCTGAAGAAAACAGGGTAGCAGAACTGTCTGTTTACCACCGTTTAAAGCTATCCAACTCTCCAGTGCAATGGAGACTACAGGAATTTTATCACTGCCATTTTTCATAGGCAGCAGCACTGAAAACAGGGCTGCAGCAAGCCTATGGTGTCTGCTTTAAGTTTTCACCGGGGAGCCAGCTGCTTAACCGAATGCGTTGAAAATATCGCTCCTCTCTGACCAAAGAATGAGACTCTGGGTGAGCGAAGTCATCCAGCTGTGAAAAATGAACACTGAAAACAATGCAGTTGTCAGGTCCTTTACCAGGATGCAAATAAATACCTGGGCTGTCAAGCTGGTGGTTCTGCTGGACCATTAGTTTAGCACAAAGACATTCTGCAGGGCAGGGGATGACAGCTGATCCATCACCCCAGTGATTCCGCCATTCCATAAAACCCTCTTCAGAACACGCTATGATACATATTTTTAAGCTGTGTTACTTAGCGTAAGGCATGGCTAATCTATGGACTTAGGCACCCTTCTGATGTGAAAAGTGTGTCAACAGAAGCCAGTTTCGGTGTGATTTCCCCAGCGTTGGGTTGTGTCTTGGGTTTGCTCTCTATGATGTATCCTTTGACACCTCCTGATGGGGTTTGATGGACTTTTCTCATTGCAGCCTGCCAGGGGGACAGCTACGGGCCAGGCTGTAGCCACTCATGTCACTGTCACAACGGAGCGCTCTGTCATCATGTAACAGGGATGTGCCTTTGTAGCCCGGGCTGGAAAGGAGCCACCTGCCAGGAAGGTACGGTTGGAAAATCAAACCCCCAGTTATAGGAGGGAAAAATAAAACTTCTGCTCAGGCAGCTTTGTTGGTATTTTAATTATCAGCTCATTGCCCTGTGTTGTCATTGGTTTTGTGTCTGCACAATCACGCAGCTCAGTCCATTAAATAAGTCTGTGATGCTGTGTTGTAGGGGCCGGGTGTAGGAGCTCAGTGTACATGGGGCAGAGAAACAGTCATAAACTGGAAAGAGAAGTGGTTTTGAAGGCTGGCTGATTAAGGGAGAAAGGTCCATAAAATTCCCATTTATGACACTGAAACAAAACCCTGTTTCTTTTCTATGGCCTGCTTTCCCATCCCGTACACCCAGCTGATCCTCGTCATTACTGTACGCTGTTCCAGACGTAGGCTAAATCCAGAACATGTGAAAGGCATTGGGACTTCCAGCCTTGGCAGTTAGGCCAATACGTATGACTCAAACACAAGCCCAACTCCAAGGGTCTTAAGAAAAGAGGCTGGCAAAGAAAGGTTGCACTGAGGCTTACATTTCGCCTCCTAATCCCCTGTATCCAAGCCATTAGACGGCTATCCATCCCCGTGGCAGCAGGCTCCTTTTCCTGTGCCTCCCCCAGGAGGTCCCTGGCTCTGTAAGCAGGTTGCAGGCCTGTGGGGCTCTTGCTGCTGCGGATGCTCCTGGGTGAGCGGGGATTTGGAGTCAGCATCTTCACGCAAGCAGCAGCTGCCCTTCAGCACCCTGAGAGGGTGCTTAGGGAAAGGGGATGAAAGCTGGTAGTGGTGGAGGAATATATAATTTAAGTGGGTCCCCTTTAAAACCTAATATGGAGAGCTCTTTCCATGGAGGAATAAAAAATTAGGAAGGCACAAAATCGTTCTTCATGATGACATGTACGACACAACCTAAAATTTTCTGGTTTGTATGAAGGCCTCAAATAAAAATCCAAAGCAAAGGTTAGAAAAAAGCTGTTAAATGCAAAGACATTGTCAAACATCCCCTTTTTGTTTAATTATGTGTTTGGGGATTTCTCTTTGAGAGTAAGGAGGTAGAAGCAGCCTGTGAGGATGGGTGAGAGCGCCATCCTCTGGTGACTCTACTTTTGCAGAGTGAGAACTTGCTCCTGTTAGCATCTTCAAAAGGTGCTGGCAAAGCAGAGGTGTACATTTTTTGTGCTGGAAAAATTAAGTTCTATCCATAGGATCTGATAGTGATGAATTAATAAACTTCTTAATTTAAATTAGGTAAACTGTAAAACATCATCAGGTAGCTGTGGATAGCAGGATCAGTTAAAAAAGGAGTTGTGATTTTAAGAGGACTAGAGAGAAATACTGAAAAAAAAAGGAAATTGGTGACTCCGCTCCTTGGTGTTGAGAAAGCCGGTAGGAACCAAGAGATGTTTTTTGTAGTTGTGAACAGAAAATCTCAAAACCATTTGGTGGGTCATAGATAATTCACTTCATTACCTGTTTTGTTCCCAGGTGAGAGTTAGACTTGTCTGTGTAATTCCTTATCAGTTGTGGCCCCATTTTTACTCAGTTGTACCTCGCACAGCATCTCCGTGATCCCTGGGATGAGAAGGGGTGTAAGCTGGGAAAGGTGGTGCTTAACCTGCATCCTTCTGCACTCCTTAATGGAAGGGTTTTGTCGTGTCTCCTCTTGCAGCCTGTCCTGCTGGATGGTATGGTGCAAACTGCCTACAGCCCTGCATCTGCCACGGCCAGGCGACGTGTGACCGGGTGACGGGCGAGTGCCAGTGTCCCCAGGGATGGATGGGGATAGCGTGTGAGCTGAGTGAGTCTTATCATGTGCTACGTTCCTCCAGCACCTCATTTCAGTCCCTCTGCAAGGAAATTCAGTTCTGGTGAGGTCTGGTTTGAGACAGCCCAGAAAAAAGGAGAAAGGAGGGGCAAAGGGATGGCAAGCACGGGGTGTGGAGATGTTGAAAAAGTGAGGGTTGTTCAGAGACTGAGGGGAATTACAGTTTTGGCACTTTAATGTGCTGTGGTGCTAGAGACTTCCTGGACGAAGGGGAAGAATAAGCTATTCTCTGTCCCTTGGGGAAGGCAAGATAAGTAATGAACTCAGTTTGAGAAGAAATAGTTACTAAATCCTGCAAGAGGAAAATTTATTTCTAGAGAATTTTGCTAAGGGAGACTTCAAAATCTCCCACACTGAAGGTTTTTAGGGCCAGCTTAGGTGGCTCACCATATTTCAGAGGCATATGTCTTGTCCCTGGAGCCCCTCCAGCCTGGCGTCCCATTAGTGTCCCCGTCTCGTTTCAGAGTGTGGGGATGGGAGGTCCGGAGAGGGCTGTGAGCAGAACTGTACCTGCCACCATGGCGTTTGTGACCAGCACTCGGGGAAATGCATCTGCCATGCCGGCTGGACTGGGGACGGCTGTGATGTTGGTAAGAGGGCTTCCCTCTGTGGGTGCTTTATTTTAACACTCTCTGCAATCAGCCTTTTCTGCCTCCACAGGATGAAGTCCATGTCTGGTTTATGTCTTAATTTTTTGTTACGCTGTAGGACAGTAAGAAATAACACTGGTGTGAGCACTCACAATGTGTTTTGGGAGGGTCAGGTCTGTGCCCAACCACAAACACATGCCCTTGTTCAAATCATTTTATCCCCTCTACTTCTGTTCCCTGCCTGCTAAGAAGTGAAGGTGTTCTACCTTACGGGTACAAGGAACCACACACGAAAGGGAGTGAGTTGTAAAGACAGTTTGCCAGATCTGCTGCACGCTGCTGTGTTTGTGTGGGTCACTGGGGGGAACTCAGCAAATTGGACTGCAAGGGTTCAGATTGTACCTACCTTGCATGTGGTCCAGATTGCCTAGTGTTGACGTAGCTGTCTGGGATGTTTAGATCCATGTAAATCCCTGAAATAGAAATCTCCTAAGCAGTAGATACCAGATGACTTGAAACTTGCTTTCAGCTCTGTCACTGAGGTGCTGGGACATTTGCAAGCCACAGGCGATTTTCTGATGTCTCATGAGGTGCTAAGGTCTCTCAGAGCGTGACCTGTAAAGCCTTTGCAGTGCCCACCTTCCTTTTCTTCAGGCCTCGCTTTCTCTTTGATCCCTTTGCAGAGACGGGTGAGGTGGGTGGTCACACTGACTGGCGAGGTGGAAGGCAGTACGTGGACACCGCACGTTGTCCCTGTTCAGACGGCTGTCCCTCTGTGTGGCAGTGAATGGCATCTCCATCTCTGTAGGCACTATCTGGATTAGTACTCTAGACTCTGACTAAGTCTGCAAACTTTCAAGTGAATGCTAAATGCTTTTAATGTTTTTAATGTATTTTTTCAGTGCTATTTTCTGGGCATGCTATGTTCTGAATATATGTTGCCATGTGCAAGAAGGACAATATTGGCTCAGTTGCCCGTGACGGATGCTTCCTGTGCTGCAGGAAACATCTCTCTGCTCTCTCTGCTTCTCCTCGCAGTCTGCCCCCCGGGACTTTTTGGCAAGCGGTGCGAGGAGCGGTGTGACTGCGTACACGGCTTGTCCTGCCACCATCAAACGGGAGCGTGTCACTGTGAAAAGGGCTGGCGAGGGAGGCACTGTGACAAACGTGAGTGTCTGCTGGGCTTCTAAGGAGGAAAGTTCAGGTTGGTGCAGACATTCCTCCTGGATAGAGAGCTGGTGACAGGATCCTTTCATTCCCCTGTTGCTTCCCGGGGTTGGTCTGGAAGTGTTCACGGGGATGGGTGCAGCATATCCGTTGGAGGGGGTGTAGTTTTGCACCATCCTTCTGGCCCTAGCCCCATGGACTAACGAGAATCGGTTGCACCGTTGCAGCTTGCTTGCCGGGCCGCTATGGCATGGGCTGTGCCCAGCGGTGCCGCTGTCCTGCGGGTGCCCCCTGCCATCACCTGACGGGCGAGTGCGGCTGTCCTCCCGGATTCACCGGCTACGGCTGTGAGAAAGGTATGTTTGTTATAAGGATGTGAATACTTTCCTTGTAAATTAAGAAATTAATTTCTTAAATAAAAACCAGTTGATATAATCAATGCCTGAAGAGGGAGGAGGCAACAACCTCACAGTGGTGAAGATGGGCAAGGGCTGCGTGTTAATCACCCCAACGGTTGGTTGGTTCTGACGGCTGTGCCTGGCGCGGCTGGGCAGCAACGTTTGCCCTCTCAGGTTGGCGGGGAGTGGCTGACAGCTAAACTGGACACAAATAGACTGAGGAGATGCCAGGTCAGCCCAGCTCCTGCCCGCAGCCATCGCTGTGCCGTAGATAAAGCAGCAGCTCTGCTTTCTGTTGGCCTTGTCCCTGTGAGAGGCTGTCTATTCCTG
>NW_010236431.1:69276-74947 GCF_000690775.1 Eurypyga helias
TATCTGGTTTTCCTTTGATGTTGAATTTGGCTGTCTAGAGCTTTCTTTGAAAGCAGGCTCCTTCTGTGACCCCAGCTGCAGAGTTTTGACTTTGTTCTTCCTTACAATGTTTTGCCTGAGTGCAGCTTCAGCAAAAAGAAAAACAAGAAAAAAACGTAACTAAAAGAATTAGCATTGGTGTCCCTCCACTAAAGGTCTCTAAATCCTGACCTACAACCAGGTCAGCATAATGGAAGTGAGACAACAGTGAGACATGGAAGGTCCAAAACCTGTAGGCAATGTGGCCGTCAACAGGCAAAATGAAACCTGTAGAGATGGTTGTGCTACAGCAGCTTTGCAAGTCCAAACTCCCTGCAGAAGGTAGAATGTCTTTATCCACCCGCCCGCTCCCCCGTGAATTATACTGTTATGTTAGTCAATTTTACCTGACATTTCCCTATGATTTTCTCTAGTGACAAGAAAATTGTATCTGGCCCTTGACAGTTGGGCACAAATTGACTGAACGAAACAAAATCAAGCAGTGAAGTAACCCCCAAGTAAATGTAATAAATCCAAAGTCCCAGAGGATAGCGTCGTTCCGTAGGCAGGGATTTTATTTAATAAATTTGAGCTCGCTCTTTGTTTGAGTGCTATATTTACCAGGACAAATTCAATTTATTGGTTTACATTTCCTCTTCCCCAAGCTTGTCCACCAGGCACATATGGTAAGAACTGTAACCGAGTATGTCAGTGCTCTGCGGAGAATGAGGAATGTCACCCGGTGACTGGCGACTGTGCGTGCCGCCCGGGGTACTACGGGGCCCGCTGCAACCTCCGTGAGTATCCTGGGGGGCTGCTTGCTTTCCGGATAAGGACCGAGTTACGTAAAAGCGTGTGCTGTTGCCTTGAGTTCATCTGTGTCAGTACCTTCAGTGTTGACTGAGCTCAAGTAAGCATAGTTGGGCTAATTTACACTAATAAAAATACCTGTATTACTGCAAGGGATTAATTAAAAAAACAAACAAACAAAAAAACCCCAAACTTTTAATTAATTACAAAAAACCACCAGACTCACTTACTAGCTAAATTCTTTCCAATTTCATGCCCTGCTGAAGAATATCAATATCATGCCCTGCCTGTGCACCTCTCATCCTCAGCTACACCTGGTTATTGCGTAGCTCTTTCATTTCCAAATACCTAGGCCAAAACACTTCCTGAAATCTCTGCATGCTCAAGTAAGGACAAATGGTTATTGGAAAACAACGAGCTGCGATTGGCAATAAATCTAAGTGATTCATAAAGTCAGTTAAGCTGTAGGGCCTTCTGAGGAACAATCAAATTAAACAAATTGTTACTCTGGGTTGAAAAATGGTGACTAGTGTACAGGACAAAATGCCAATTGGCTGAACGTTCCATCATAAAAAATATTTCCAGATCCACATCCCTCATGCTGGTATTTTAGGACATCTGTTAAGTTGTTCCTGGTGGAATGTGGCAGCTGATAAGAAACATATACCAAAGTATCCAGAAAAGGAGACAGTTAATTGCGTTTTTATTTACAACTTTAATTGTGTTTTTATTCCATGGCTTGTAATAGTCTTACTTAAAAACAAACCAAAACCTTTCTCTTTGGCAAACACTGATTTTCCTGTCCTAGAAACCCAGCGTGTCTCTGGTTTTCTTACTTTTTTGGGTGACAACTTGGATACAAAGGCCAGCTGCAATATATGCGGCTCCAGTAAGGGTTAAATCTGTGCTTTATTCCTTGAGTAGAAATCGGAGAGAGGCTCATTTTTAGAGATGAATATCTGTATTACCCTCATGTCATCACAAGTTGTTATTCAAAATATAAATGTAAATGTAAGGATTGATTCTGTCCTCATTTGTACATCGGTTCTCACTGTAAATGAGGTCGAAATCCGGCCTTCAAAATCTAGGCTAGAGCCATCTGGATCCATTATACATTAGATTATAATAAATATTGTAGTAGAGCAGTAGTGGAGATCAAGTATTTAACAGTATCATTATAAAGGACTTAATCATGGTTAGGCTATTACTTTTATGTAGTACTCTTTCAGTAGTCATTACCTGTGTGTATCGTACTAAATCTCTGTAGGTTATAGTAAATGTCCTCAAGCTTGCTTAGGTCTTTAAGATTTTACTTCAGAATTTTAAAATGTAAAACAATAATTACACACAAGTTCTGTTATAAAAGAAATCACTTAAGAGATTGAAAGCTGCGTGGTGGTGCATTCGGAGGGGATTTTGCCATGGGCTCTTGTGCAGCTAGGAGGAAACCTATAACGTATGAGACACGATCACTGATGGTGCCGTGTTCTCTGAGATTGCAAAAACACACAGTATCTTGCACAGCGAAAGCTCACTTAATACAGCTTTGCTAGATGTTTACTGGAGGGATAATGGCATGGTAGAGCTTCACAGAGAGAGAAAATTTGTCTTGCATCTATGTAGGCTTTTTTTTTTTCTTTCTTATGCCGTTCTGACCGAAGGCATAGACAGACACAAAAAAGGAAGGAAACCAGTTTCAGTGTGAGTTATTTTTAGATTCAGGTCAGT
Source organism: Eurypyga helias (assembly GCF_000690775.1). Lineage (NCBI taxonomy): Eukaryota > Metazoa > Chordata > Aves > Eurypygiformes > Eurypygidae > Eurypyga > Eurypyga helias. The sequence goes on from NW_010236431.1 coordinate 71,833, forward strand.
GGGGTGAGAGATCATGGACCTCATTCTGAAGCAACTGATAACAAGGATGGCTAGCGTGACTTTGGTGGGGATACTCCATGTTCCTGCCGCCCTCACTACAGAGTAAGCTGGGACTGCTCCAGGATGAAGAAGCTTTCGTTGTAATATTAAAACCAGCATAGGGAGCTGCTCCCAAAGATGTGAAATGGCTTCAGTCCAGTCAACATGTGGTTGGATGTTGCTGGAAACTGTTTCTGGCAACTATTGCTGTATTTATAGTACTGTGAAAAAAGGTTCAAGAAAGTATCTATAAAAGGTGTAGTTGGCTGGGAAGTCAAATTTCCAGGAGCCAAGAGCAATGAGGCTTTCATGTTCTCAAATTTTGGAGTGAAGAGCTGAAACAGTCTCTTGGCAGGATCCAGAGGAAGCAGACGAACTAGCAATAAGGTTCCCATCAGTTGTCCATAACTTGGTGGATGGGCAGGTCTACTAAGTGTAGTTATGAATAAAAAACAGTAAGCAGTGTTGTAATGGATCAAAAACCCCGTGCTCTGTCTCTGTGACATTTACTGGGCTGGGTGAAAGACCTCATCAGCTTTACCTTCAAGCTGCAGTTAACAAGATGCTTCAGAAGTGATTTTTTTTGACAATGCAATTAATACCGTTGGTAAGAAAAGCCCTAGTGTGTCCAGTTGGTATGAAAAGATTTAGGAGCTCTTGGCCATGGCAAACCCACCCAAACCAGAAGGAAAAAATCAGGAAATGAGTTGGAAATCTGGCTGCTGCTCCTGCTGTTCTCAGAAAAACATGTCAGATGCGAAGGAAACTGTTAAATTAGAAAATGTCTTTATGAGGTAACTGGTTGTGAGAGGGTAATGCTCTTTGTAAAGGCAGAGCCTACTTAGATGGCAGGACACTGTAAATTGCACTAGTTATCTGCATAGTAGTAACAGATGAGAAGGACTTGTTAATAGTCACGAGTGTCACAGCTGATGTGTTTGCCCTGCTTGTGCTGCTCCATGCTGAACGTAAGTAAAGTGCTGCAAGGGTAAATAAACTGGTAAGGGGGAGGAATTACTGCGTCCCTTTTAGTGATGGAACAGCTCTTGTTAGACTTGAGCTGAGGAACAACTCCAGAAGTTTTGCCAGGGAGAAGCAGTGTGTTTGGGAGTGCGGGAAATGCAATTTAAAAAGGGAAAAGCCAAATGATGAACGAAAGGAAAGGGAGGAGGAAAAAAGAAACTCAGAGTCCAGTTAAATCGTTGAACCTGGGTGTGTCCTTAATTTCATGTCTTGGTAAAAATGAAATAGATGTTGAAGGGCTCACTCCGTGTTGCCAGGGTTTGCACATGAAACTGATTTTCTGTACTGACAGATGGCAGCGCTGATGACGGGGTACTCGCTGAGAAACAGCCATGGGTGAGAAGGGCTGGGGAGAGTAGCTGAATGTTATAAAAGTGTGTAGCTGTTTAGTCCTGATGACCTGCTATCCTGATCTGTGCAGAAGCCCATTTTCAGTTCCGTTATAAAAGGCATCCCTTTAAAGCTGCACCATGAGCTGTCTCTCTCTATTGAATAGTTAAAAATATCCAGAGATTTCTGTGTCCACTCAGACTATGCTTTCATGCCTTCAGAAAAGAGAGAAAATTATATAACTTATTTGTGCACAGAATGCAAGAGATCTGTTGCTTGGAGACGTTTGCAAATACATATTCATCCAGATTTCCCAAGTAGCCATAGGTTTTCCTTTTGCCAGTGGAAGAGAAGGCAGGCAGGAGCAAAGAAATGATATGCAGAGGTAGTCGCACCTGTTCAGTGATGATTGCTTTGCTGTAAACACAAGCTTCTCCCACTCCCAGTACACTGGGAAATTAGGAAAATAACCTACATCTCCACAGTTCAGTAGTGGCACGCTGGAGGCAACCCTGACAGATGGAGGGGTCTGCCTAGCAGTTCTGCCCAGCTCTTCTTCGGTTCCAGCCTCCCATCACTCTAAGTGTCTTGAAGACACGAGCTAAGCGTGGCAGATGCCTTCATGTCTTCCTGATCTTGTATGCAGTGCTTCATCAACATTAGCTGTCCAAAAAGCAACCAGAATACTCACTATCCCCTGGAAAGCCTCTTCATGGACATCCTGTTGCCATGGAACACGGGCTTGGCACTCTCTCCAGGCCTAATGTTTCTTCTGGTTATTACAAGATACAGCTGCTGGTTTTGTGGGTTGGTTTTTGGGTCGGTTTTTTTGTTTTTTCTTGGAGAATTTTCTGGCCGTACGTTTAAAGCATCTCTCTCCTGCATCTATCTCCTGAGAAGGTGTCTCCTGAAATTCCGTGTTGTTATTATTTCATCTTCCATTCACAGCCCACTAGATGTGCCAGAGCAGTCTCAACTGCAGTTTGGAATGAGACAGTAGATTGTAGAGGAAACAAACTTTCTCTGACTTCACTATTTTTGAAAGATAAGACCCAGTGTCTGTGGGTCAGCTGAAACAACTGCTAAAGGGGCAGAGATAGCTTGCAGCTGCTCACCGTCGCTGGCAAACCAGGATGGTGCTGCCCACAGGAAGAGGGAGCAGGGCCCCATCTCTCCATCTCTGCCATGGAAGGGAAAGGGAGGACAGGTTGGTTTGGAATAGAAATCCAAGAGGAAAACCTCTGAAGAACCGAGCTTGCTTTTCTTGCTACACCATCATGTATGAGCAATGGGAGGAGCAGGCAGAGCCAGCAGCAGTTGGTCCAGCTCTCCAGGGGTTTGACGTGGCAAGTCAGCGCTGCCCTGCTGCTTGAGGCTTGTCAGTGCCCATTCCTGGCCCTCTAGAAGTGAATAGAGTTAGAAAAGGAAAATCTAATTTTGGTTAAAAGCAACTAAGTGCTTATGACATGAAATGCAATGGACCCAGTAGCAACATACCCTAACTGCTATTTTGTTCTGTTAAAACAGGGTGTCCAAAAGGTACTTATGGTTCAAACTGCCAAAAGCCCTGTAAATGCATGAACGGAGGCCATTGTGACCCTGCGTCGGGAACTTGTGACTGCGCGCCTGGTTTCATTGGGGCCGACTGCAGCAAAGGTAAGCCAGCATTCGTGTTCTGCTGCTTTCAAGAAACAGCAGAGAGAATAATCTGCATAAAAGCTTG
>NW_010236431.1:74968-118437 GCF_000690775.1 Eurypyga helias
TCCTTGAATTGTAAATAGGATTCCAGCTCTGTAAAAACATCTCTTGCAAAATATTTTCCCTCTTCTGCATACATAGAAGGCAGGATACTCATCCCAGGATTACAACCTGCTTGCCCAAAATTATTTCTAGAGCCAGCTCAGCATGAATTGTGCAAGTTCCTTCTTCCTGTCCAAAATTTTTAGGTTGAGAAATTATCTCAATATTTTGCTTCACACTCTGGTGCTATTAGTTTCAATAAATGGGAAAAAGATCAAGTTTTGTCATGGCAAAACTGGTAAAGACGCCATGGCAACCCTACTCTTTCTTCTCTGTTTGAGAGTTGAATTGTGTGGCTGAGTTTCTGTGCTGTTTCCAAACCTATGATCTCTGAAGTTCTCTGCAGCTTATTCACAGAAATCCAACACTTCAATGTTTAGTCGTCTAAAGCTTCGTTCTTCAGCACAGAACAGCATCACTATTAAGGAAGGAAAGACGTTTTTAGCTGGAAGGATGAGCAGCTAATGTTTCAGTTGTACACTCACCTTTTTGGTAGGAAACCTGCTAAGTATTCCAGGAGAAACCATGGATTATATTTATAACCTCAAGTAAAGTTTCAGAGGAAGAAGCAGCCATGTCTTTGGATGGGTGTTGGTTTCACAGTTGTTGCTCTGAAGCACGTTAGCTGGAATGAAAATGAATCCAACACTACATATATGATCCTGCCTATGTTTAAAATGAAAACTGGCATTGGATGGATACCCAGGGTGTTTAACAAAAGGCTCTTTTTCCTTCAGCTTGCCCTGAAAACCGATACGGGAAGGACTGCACCCTGTTCTGTGCATGCGGTAAAGGTCAGTGCGACCCACAGACTGGCAAGTGTACCTGTCCTCCCGGCCAAATGGGACCCAGCTGTCAGCAAGGTAACAAAGCGGGACCAGAGGTCATCTTGTCAGTTGGGCACATACTTAAAACAACCAGCAGATCAGACTCAGTGCCATTGTTTATAGCAGCATTTCCCAATGCCTTTGCTTGATAATGTTGCAGTTGGCTGTACTCGGCCCCTGTCCCTCTCTGCTCCATCACCCTGCCTTTATCCTACTCCCATCTCCTGCTCACGTCTCGCTGCTTTGCTCCACCATGCTTGGGTCCATTGCACTGACTTCTCCACACAGCTGAAGTAACTGTTTCCAGAGACTGCCGTCCAAACAGAACATAACGATGGGGAAAACGGTGTTTTGTGCCACCCAACATGAGCAGCGTGAGGGTGCTGTGGGTGGATGGGACTCAGTTTAGAAGTAAATTACTTGGACTGAAAAAGTGAAGGGAGAGGATTTGCTAAGAGGAGTTGGAAGATGGGCCCTAGGGAGGAGAGCAAGAGGAGTGGATGTGAAGTGAAGCGAATCAAGGAGATATAACAAGACAGAGAGCATTTGGATGAAACTGCTAATAAGAATCATAGAATCATTTTGGTTGGAAGGAGCCTTTAAAGGTTCAACCCCCTGCAGTGAGCAGGAACATCTTCAACTAGATCAGGTTACTCAGAGCCCTGTCCAACCTGATCTTGAGTGTTTCCAGGGATGGGGTATCCACCACCTCTGTGGGCATCCTGTGCCAGTGTTTCATAAGTATGGAGTAGTGCCTCCCACAGTCCTTGGGGGACATCAGATGCTTAGGATACTCTGGAAAGAGCATGTGTTTGTGTTTATTCCCTGTCACCGTTATCCTTTTTTTGGGATGCTAATTCATTTTTTTTCCAAACTTTGTTAATTCTCTGTAGTGTGTCCCCAGGGACAATATGGCCCCAACTGCCACCTGACATGTACCTGTCAGAACGGTGGTATCTGTGACCACGTGGATGGCAACTGCACTTGTGGGCTTGGCTGGATGGGAAGATCATGCGAGAAAGGTAATTTTCTGCTTCGATGATGATGAATCTGCATTTGAGCAGGGTTTTGCAGTCCACACACCCACAAAAGAGGATGGGCTTTGCCTGAGTCGACTTTCCCAGCTGCATTTACCTCTGTAGCTTCTCTCACACAGAAGTGCTCCTAGTTAGAGCTTTAGGTCTTTCTTTCAGAGACTGTTCCTTCATGAGTCCTACTCTGTAACTCTCACAAAAGCCTTTTCATGGACTCTTATTTCATCTCCTGTCCAACTTTTGTGTTGTTTTGTTCATGGGAACACTCTTTTGTATCTTCTTTCACGTGCTGCTCCTAAGTCAGCAAAAGCCAGCATCTCCCCCCCCGTCTCGTTACGTTCTCTCTCGTTTTTCTCTTCCCTTTGACACTGGACCGCAGTTGAACTTCCCATGTATTGACTTCCCTGTTAGTACAGTTCTGACACCTGTCCAAAGCAATTGAGACCATCTTGCTATCTCACCTTACTTCTCCATGACAGCTCTCCCGTACACAAGACAAAGCACGCTTAGACAGAATAAGCTCAGTTTTCACTCCAGAAACCCTCCTGCCAGCCCAGACTAGAGTTTTTCCACATCCTTCTGTCTATCTTCCAAAAGTCATTCTGCACCTCTGTGTTCCCATTTCTCTCTCCAGATCAGAGATGGCTGTATAGTTATGAACTTAAAGGTTTGGGAAACCGTGAGTTTACCAGTACGATGTCAAATAAATAGTTCTGTGTTCTCATTCAAGGAAATATCATCATTACATCGTAACTGCCACGGTGCAATCTCCCCAACATGCTCTCGGACCCTCATTTACAGCCTCTCTGTCCCAGACATCTGTAGAATATCCACCTAAAACACCATACATACCTTTTCCAAGAGCTGGTGTTTATAGGAGAGTGTCCCTATACAAAAGCATCCTATAGAAGTGATACATTTTACCATATTGTATGCAATTGTTTCACTTTGCACTTGAGAGGACTCAGACCTACGTGTGCAGGAAAGGAACAAGGAGAAAAGGAAAGATGCTGACTACCTGAAGCCAGTCATGATGTGACCACCACTGCAGGCAGGCATGAAAATACTTTGCCGCCCCAAAAAAGCACGATAGCTGGTCAAATTCACGTTGCATAGGCCACCTGCATTCATCCCTGTTTGTCTGTTCCTTGAAATCTCTATCCATAGGATGCATTTGGGTTGCAAAGCCCCAGGAGGTTCATGGAGGTGTCACCACATGGAGTAGGGGATGGTGGGTGTATCTCAGACGTGCTTAGATAGAACATCTCTGGTGCCAAGCATGGGGGCAGTCATGCACACGTCACATGAGTGACTCTGTGTTATATCACTAGCAAGAGCTTCACGGTTTTATCTTTTGACAGAGAAGCCAAGTTATTGGAAATGTGGAGTTTGATTTCCACAGCAGCGTGGTTTTGAGTGTGTTTTGACTAGAAATCAAAGAGAGCTAATCAGGCATCCTTTTTCTAGTGATTAGAGATGATGTTCTTGAAAGACCTTGTCTGACATTTGCAGAGTTATGAACGTGATTATTTGGATGGCCACGCTCGTTGAAGTTGATCTGCCCAGATCAAATTATCACAGCGGTGGGAGGTTAACTTCCACAGAAATGGTGCCTAGGTTAATTATATTGGCACAATCACTTTTGCATGACTTGGCTTTCAGTAATTTGAGACATGTTTAGTTCTGTAAAAGCAGGTATCTCATTAGACGTGGAAAGTCTGTTGCTGTGTGTGAAAAAGAGATCCTCCTGGTTTTATTAGGAATTGGTATAGTGTGAACTCCAGTGACAGTACAGAGGAGGAAAAGCTTCATGTTTCCTTTCATACTCCTGAGTGCCCAAAAGAAAATGTTGCTGTAGGTATAGGGGAAAAAAAAAAGACACCATTTGTACCATGTACTATGTAGCTTTGTAACACAGGGTATGAGTTCAACATTGACTACATGAAGAGACAAATTTAAAAAGGCAGATTATAAAAAGTACAAGGAAATTTCTGTTTGGACATCTATACGATACAGTTTTGTCATCACAGTATGCAAGTACTTCATATTGTGCAAAAATGCTGTGCCTTCATAACAAGCATTCTCCTTGTCCCTGCAGGTTACTGCATGGGCATCGTAGCTCAGCTATACGAGCTATCACATCAGAGCTTTTCTGGGTGAGGTCAGTAATACTGTTTTCTTGTCGTTTGTCTGTTGTTCTGTCCACGTCCTGCCAGCAGAGTGTCTCCCAGGGAAGTACGGGTCTGGCTGCAGCTTGGACTGCTCGTGCCAGCACAATGGCACCTGCGACAGGTTCCCCGGCTGCTGCCGATGCCCTGAGGGTTACTACGGCCGCTCCTGCGAGCACAGTAAGTTGGAGGCACCCTGGGTGCCCTGTTTTCCAACACTTGGGATGTTGGGCTTCTGAGCAGTCACCTTACCAGTTCACTTGAATTGTTGTGGGGTCCCAGATCACTGCAGCTTCCACATCCAAGTACCTTGCATACCTCTGATGCTGGGCTGGTACAAGTTTAAAAGCACGTGGCATTATTAGAGTTAATAGTAAATATCATTTTTGTTGGCTCCTGGTAAACGTAGCTGAGAATACAGAGGATTTTAAAGGGCTGTGTGGTTTTCTTCATAAGCCTTCCTCATTTGCTACTTTGATTTTTCAGGGTGTCCTCTAGGATTTTATGGGCTAAGCTGTCGTCATGCATGTGCCTGTAAAAACGGAGCGAGCTGCGATGCGGTGACAGGACAGTGCATTTGTCCTTTGGGTTATCAAGGCGTCTACTGTGAGAAAGGTACTTGTACCCTTCTCTCTGTAAAAACAAACAAAACAAATGAAAACCTTGTCATTACTCAAATATTTGTTTGTTGAGCCCAGCTTCTTCCATATTTTAAGCTTTATGAATATCCTGAAACAGTGGATTTAGGATTGTTTAGCTGTTAGAGCTGGGTGTTCTCGTTTTCTTATAAATTAACTAATCTGTTTCCAATTAATGTGGTGAAAGTCCTGGTCTCTGTGATGTCTTGCAGCAATGAGGTCCACATGTCGTTTATTAAATATAAGTTCTTTTTTACTGATTTTTATATTTGCTTCTAAAACTCCAAATAAGATTATTAAATAGGTGCATGTCAGACCTGTTGAGTGGTACGGAATGGTCTTCTAGAGACTTCTAATTAAAAATGAAAATGAGTGCTGGTTACGTTTCTTGGACAGATTTACAGATACCTTTGATGGGTTAGATTAGACAAACGCAGCATAAGAAGGGTTCGTATAAATATTATGCCTATTCCACTCTGGACTTTTCGTTACACTTGGCATTTGCACTCGGTTCAGCGGGGAGTTTGTGAGCTTTCCCCTGAGGCATCCTGGGAAATCTCTGGCCTAGTGCACAATGTCTTGCGATTCAGATGTCCGTCTAATAAAGCTCTTTTGCTGTCAGGCTGCGACAGGGGCTGGTTTGGGGAGAGGTGCCGGCACCGGTGTGACTGTGGAGATGCTCCATGTGATCCAGAGACTGGGAAGTGCCTTTGCCCACCTGGGAAGACTGGAGACAAATGTGACATAGGTAAGGGTAGTATTTTCTAAGGGCTGGACAACGTATAGTTAAACCAGTATGACCCGTTAGCTGAAGCACAACTGTGAAAGGACATTTGCCAGTATTCAAGAACACATTGTTTGTAGCAAATTACTCTTAAGGGTTATCAACACTTTATCAACAGGCTGCACCTCTCGATTTAATCAATATTTAAAGTGATACACCGATAGGAAGACTGTTTACGGGTCAGCTGTAAAATGTCATTTGCCTTGAGTTTTGGAGACTGTGCGCTGGTGAAGGATATAGCAAGAAGCCCAGTCTTTCCAAACATAATTAGGAAGGCTCCAGAGGGTGGAAATGGGCAAGAAGGGGTCTGACTGCTTGTGTGTTTTGACACACAGACAATTGTGACCCTTTTCAGGCAGATTCAAGAGTATGTCCGGCTCTGTGTTTACCTCCCCTGGAAGCTGGGAGGAATCTCTGTGGATGAGGGTGGCAGAGCTGCAGCAGAGCTGTGCCTGCCTCTGGGGTTCAGCCGTAGTCTGGGAACACTTAATCCAAATAAAGTTCCCCCATGTGCAGCACAGGCACTTGGGCTGTGTGCTTGGGAAACGCTTGGCCCAGGAGAGCAGAATTATTTTGTAATAAGGGTTATAGGTGAGAAAATTCTCCTGCGGGGAAAACAAGTCCCACCACTGTAACCTGGGGAGCTGGTTGGGAGGTAGCAATGGCAGTCCAGGTTCTTCAGCCAGACCCTGATGGCAGCTATGCCGGTGTAAATTTAGGGTAATCACTGGGGTAAAAGGGATAGCCTGGGCTTAAACAAGTGTCGAAGAGCTTTGTGATCCCAGCGTTGTGGCAAACAAGATCAAAGGAGTGAACGTCCATGTGCTGATATTGGAGGTAGAAACCAAGGAATCGTCATCCTCCTGAGCCCCAGAATCACAGTGGGGGAATATTATTTCTCCTTTTATTCTAGGATAGGGTAGGAAACAGCTTTAAGCAGCCCATAATTAATGCAAAGTAATTGCTGGGAGCTTAAGTGCTGGTGCAACGTGCAAAACTAAAGTGGAAAATCATTCGCTTCCCTTTCCACACTGTACTGTGGCTGGGAATCAAAGAAAGCCAGTCAGCCGGCGGGGGGGGGGGCGCCCCCCCCCCCCCCCCCGCCCCAGCCAGCATGGCACTGGGCATCCAGGGGCCTTTCCAGCAAAATTTTAGGCAGAAGTGGAACGCAAGGGGGAAGCTCAGCACCAAAAACGTGAACCGAGGTTTTGCTGCTTGCAAACTCCAAGTCATTTTTATTTCTTCTAAATCAGCTAGGGTAGCCCCTGTCCCTGAAAAGCTGTTATGGGGTAGGTTTTATTTGCATTTTTATTTTCAATTAGGCTCAGTTCATCTGTGATATAACTGTGAGCAGCTGTGACTGTGCAGCGGCCATAAAGATAAAAGGCCTGATTTTAATTTGAACTCTGGTAAAGCACCCATTAAACAGGCAAAATGTTAATTAAAAAAAAAAAAGAGTGAATATAACAGACTTTTATGGGCGCTCTTTTTCTGTAGTAAATTAACATTGCAGACTTTCAAACAGATGGCTTAAATACACATTGTTATTAACATGAAAATGTGGTATTACATAAATTAAAATCAGGTCCAGAGGTGTTCGAGGAGACCTTTTCTCTCATAACGTTTCCTAATTGAAAAGGTCAAGCTCTGAGTGCATGGGGAGAGTTCTCCCACGTGTTGGGGCTGCAGCTGATGCAGGGCTCAGCAGCACTTTTATTTACCTAACGGTGCCTGTGCAAGAAAGCGAGTGCCTTGATTATTTAGTGTTTTCTAGCGAGGTGAGGGAGAGAGGGCTATTGTTTACAGTGCCTTTAGCACCCTGCCTTGTGACCTGCTGCTTTTCCTTCGTTCTGTGCTCAGACTGCATAAAAAAATTGCAATGAGGGTTTATCAGCCTAGGTATGAAACATATTTGTATCTGAGAGTGAGACATTTCGTGAGTTTGATTTGCCAGGAGGCAGCAGAATCGTGCAGTCGGAGTGAGACATAAGAGTACATATAAAAGGATTAATTTTCAATTCCACGTTCTCTGAGTGAAGGGTCTTTGGCGCACGCAGACAGCCAAGCTGTGCAGTGGAGAGCTGCAGGAGATAGTGTGGATCCAGGACGCTGACACTAACTTTCCTGAGCAGATCCCAAGATCTTTTCTCTCGGGCTGTCAGCCCCTGTTTTTACACCACTAATGATTTCCATTCTGGGAACTTCTTTAGGACAGCTGGGCTACAGTTTGGGCAGACCATGCGGTAGATGAAACTTGAGGACCGCAAGGCGTTCCAAAATGTCATGTTTTAACGTTAACAGATGTAGGTGTCTAAATAGCTTCCTGATCCCGGAGAATGGGGAGACTACTAGGGAGCATTCACCCTATTCCAAACACTTCTGTCCTTCCAGAATGCAGGCTGGACCAGTACGGCCCCGACTGCTCCCTGCAGTGCCAGTGTGGCAGCAAATCCCGGTGCAATCCGTACAACGGGAACTGCGTATGCCCAGCCACGTGGATGGGACCAACCTGCAAAGAAGGTGAGGTGAGCTGGAGATGTCCAGGCTTTCTTAGTTGAACCAATCATGCATTGGCCATGGTGGTGGTCAGTTTGGACAGGAGTATCAACCCACCACGCAATCGTGGTGCTCAGCAGCAGCCACCACAGTTTCTGTGTCAGGCAGAAGCCCTTCTGCATTTCCCTTCTTGGTGAAAAACTCAGCACCTGTGATAGCAGCAGCTTTGCTTGGAAGGGTTGTGTTGCTGTGTGCTGCCCTCCTAAGGGCCCAGGAGCCTGATGGTGCAGATGCCAGCGGTCCCTGCCAATGCCAGGAGTCGTTCCAGGTGGATGTGAGGTCTTGGCCAAGCTGAACTGACTCAGTGCAGTGGCTTCCCTTCAGAGCAGGTTGTGAAGTGGACATCTTGCACAGCCTGCTCCAGGATTCCCATGGCTGCCTCCAGCACAGCTGTACACTCTTCTATGCCTGCCAGTGCGAAATCTCTGAAATAGTTGGTATGCACAGCCTCTGTGAGATGAATGAGGATGTTTACTTGCTGTGCATGCTGTCAAGTTCACATACTTTTTGTAGAGATGTCAGGTTTTCAAGGGCATGGTGAGATGTGATAAGCCAGAGAAGTAGATAAAACATTGGAAAATAGATTTGGGTTGATCTGTGAGGTGTTAAAGAACTCATTGCACCATCACAACAGGGCTTTAGGGGCTTCTTTTTATTTAGATAATTTCTTTTCTTAGTAAGATGAAGTACTGTGTGAAAGTTTCCTCCCACTTGCAGTCTAATCACAACTGGCTTGATGTGATAGCGTACAATTCTGCACTGAGTTTAGGAAACACTTTGGAAACCTTCTGTTTGAGAGGTGGTTTATTGTTTTGGCTGCTCTCTGCCCTCTGTAAGGAGGCCAGTGTAACTCAGTCTTCTACCTGCTTTTGAAGAGTACTGCTTATTGAATTATTTAAGTGTAAATTGTATAATCTATATAATATTTTGGTATTATGTTATACAGACCTGAAACCATGTTTCTACTTAATTCTCTAGGTGGCCCTCCAAAGCTTCCTTTTTATGAAGAACAAACTCAAAGAGGGAATATTTTTCCAAGAGCTCTACTACAGTAACATTTGAACTAATAAATGAACTGTTTTATATGCACAGACGGTATTTGAGTTTGGATATGAAAACAGCTATTCAATTCAGCTTGAATTGTACTGAAGTATTCACACTTCTTATGGAAGACTACAGAGGCCATTTAGTAGCTGGATCCTTTTTAAAAGTTGAATCTGTTTCATGTATTTATTCCTAGCCTCTTACACCTCCATTAATCTGCTCTGGACGTTCTTTCTGATTTATAAATCATTGTTGGAGAGCTTGGACGTGTTTTTCGTGAGACCAGCTGCAGTGAGCCACACTGCGTATAAGTGACTTTCTAAACCTGCTTGACAACCAGTGTGAATTTTAATGAGCATTTCATGGATGTAAAGCCAATATGGATCCACTGCAAAATCAGATTGCACAGAAACTAGTGGGATTCACCAAATGATTCCTCTTTGAATTACATCGTTGTGTTCTAGAAATGCATCCAAACTCATTTTAAACTTGCAACTGAAGAAGAATCCACCACAGTCCTCGATAAGTTGTTAATGTGTTTAAGGATATGTACATTTCTAGTGTGGACTGACGGACTGGAAGGTCTCCATCTCTCTCTCTCTTATGTCTGAGTCTGTCTTCCAGAGAGCATGGTGTTGTCTGTCAGGCGTTTCTGGCTTTCTGCATTCTCCCACTTTGTCAGTTGAGTTTCTCAGAGGTTTGCAAGTCCAGCTGTGCAGCAGTTGTTGTAAACCAGTAGCTTCTAGTGCAGAAAAGCATTTCATGCTGGGTGGAGAAAGCAGAGAGTAAGCAAGGATAGATGTTTAAAGATACTCTGTGTCCTTTATTTAAAGGATTATACGGTGCTGTTACTGCACAATAGTTTAAGTCAGCTTTAAAAAGTCTGACACCATTCAACAGCTGCTGTTGGTCACTTAACCCTACAAAGACATTGTGGTGCTATTTTGTGTGTTTAGACAGGTTGTTCTTTAATAATATAGAACTTAGTCATTGTAAAGAAATAATGATCTTCATTTTAATATTCTGAGTTAACCAGACTAGAAGATTTCAGAGTGCCTCTTTATACCTCTCTTTAGGTTTGGAGTTAGAGAACCTGTGTAGTTTTGAGTCTCTGGATTCTAATGATATCAAAAGTGCACTTAGTGAAGGGTACAAGGACCATGGGCTCAGTAGATGTAGCAGGACATGCTGTTCCAAGGCTTGCGCTCACGCTACCCTTCGCACCCCGTAACAAACTGCAACTCTGCAAGAGAACATTTTGGGTTAGAAGAGACTGTGACAATAACTTGTGATTTGTAATGATGTTTGGTTGTTGCGGTTTGATAATGAGTAGGTCAAGTAGCAGTTTTACCCTATGGTTCACCTCAGGTCTTAAACACATCTGCAGTTATTAACTGTCCAGTGCAAAGCAAGCGGCACGTGCTCACCTGGGACTTCAGTTCCAACTGCCATCTATCGGAAGCAATACAGGTTTGGTGTTTTTCAAGCTTCATGGAAGCCTTAACATAGCTATTCATTGCCTCATAGGTATTGAAAGTCATCTTAAACAGAGTGAAAATATTTATCAGTGTTTCAAAATTAATTAGCCAACTGTGCTTTTGGCCAGAAAAGCTGAGGCTGATGCGGATCCCTTGTCATTTCTTCCTTACGGCTCTATGAAGGTGGCTGGGAAGTTTACTCGATGCAAATGGGACAGAATTGTTGTCCCGAAACCAGTCAGAAGTGTGTGGCTCTCGGCAGGGCTTTACTGCGAGCTGTGACATTTCAAATATGCTTTTGGAAATGCGCTGGCCTGGGTCTGGTCCTAAAATTATGGGAATTTCATGATTTCATTCATCTGAAACTGATAAGGTAAACCTCATGTGAGACAATTGGAGCTAATCTTAGCAGCTGCTGGAGAAGTGACCCAAGTCAAGCGATTGATGTCTTTTTGATCCTAACTCTGTATTTAGCACAGAGCTGCAGTGCAAGAGTAATGCAAGCATCACATTATAGTCAAGATTGTTTGCAGAATCATAGAGAAAATTAAGAGACCTCTGGAGGTCCATACTTCTCTTCAGAGCCTGGTCAGTTCAAAGGTGAATGGGGTAGCTCGAAAGTGCATCCAGTTGAGCTCTGAGTATCTGCAAGGATGGAGATCCCACAACCTTTTGAGCCCCTGTCCCAGTGAAATACCATGCTCACGAGGGGGTTTTTTCCCTAGTTCCTACTCAGAATTTCCTCAGTTTCAACTTTGGTCTGATGCTTCTCATCCCTTCAGTGTATATCTCTGAGGCGTTTGGCTTCATCTCAGCTACAGCCCCCATGGGGTAGTCAGTGATAATACCTCCTTTTGGTCTTCTCTTCTGAAGACTGAGCAAACCCTGCTCCCTCAGACCCTCCTGTGTCAGCCTCCGTGACCCTCCGCTAGCCCCATTCCAGTAAGTTGGACATTTCATTTCGATGCCTGATGGCTGGTAGGGTCGCTCAGCAGCTAGTGCATAAACCTAAGAACTTACATTCTGCTGTCTGACAGCAGTTTATCAAATGTACTTGTTTTTCTTATTTGTGTAAACTGATACGTGATTAGAGCAGCTCATCAAAGGGAAAACCTTTCTCAAGCCATATTATTTACACCTGTGTATACTTGTTTACATTTTCTACAATACCTTGCTAATAGAGTTGTAAATATGTAGTATAAAGGAAATAAAAGTTTTTTGTATTAAGTATTTTTAAAGGTCACAATTCAAGGTACATGATGAAGCACACTTTAAGTGACTGATACTGAGCCTGTGCCAATGAATTAGGGGCCCAAGTACATCTGCCTGGGAAATATTTCAACAGATTTTTTTTAATTGGAAAATGCCAATTCGTACAGAACTGTTCACGTGCAATAGACCTTTTTATTCATTCCTCCAAAATACTTCTTAGCTCCTTTATGTTAGTGCCTTGGGGAAAGAAGTTTACTTCAGTGCTGTTAAATCATTCTGACTGGGAGTTTAATATGACTTTGTTCCAAAACCAAATACCATCATATAAAGGTAAAAAATCAGAATTAAATATTTCAAGAGTATTAGAAGATTACTTTCAATGAGGTAGTTTCAAATGTCTTGTCTTGGTTCTCTGTTTATGAAGATTTCTCCTTTTTTCACAAGGCAAGGAAAATGTTTATAGAATATAATTTTCCAGATGAGCCAAAACTTTACATCGTTAGCTGTTAATTGAGCAAGCTTACTTGCTTGTGATGTCTAATGTTTTGATGCTGTTCCATACTGCATTTTAACAAATTTACCTAATTCTGTACCTACGAAATAGTCTTTATTAGACAGCATGTACTTTTAAATTCATTTTCTGGTAAATGAGTTTAATTACTACTAAAATAGCATAACTCTGCTTATTTGCTTTATCAGATTCTAGTGAAAAATTGTCAGGCTGATACTCTCCTGAACATAGCACTGGAACTCGTTGAAAATGAAAGTGAAAACTTCAGTGAAAATGGTTTTTATATTTAAATTTATGTCCATCTTCCACTGGTAAATGTCTTTCTTGGCTCTCCAGTTCCCAGAAGGCTGAAGTTAATTATGCTTTCTTGAAAAGAGCGCTCTGTGTCTTCCACTGTAACACACTTGCATGCACAGATAACTCCTTTCAGAAAGACATTTAAATTATTTCCACCATGCTGTTTCTCTGCCAAATTCCACTTTCTTACCTTGTGTGTTCCAGATAACCTCAGCTTGAGAAGAGTTGAGTGTAACTCAGTGGGCCCAGCAGAATCTGACTCAATGTGGATTCATGAAACCAGAACAGCATGTTTTAAGTTAGACTTCAGCATTTATAACACTATCCTCACAGGAAAACAATCAGAATTTTAAAAATTCCCCGCTTCCCCTGCCAAAAATTATTATTCTACTTTTATCCTTTTTATGTTGAAGAACCGTGGCTGTTAAAGTTTGCCCAGATTTCTTGCCAACCATATTATTTTGATTGGCTGCAGATTTCTGTTTGTGTAAGTAATAACCATCGTAGTATCAGGAGTTGCCAACGGGACAAACATGGAAATTATATACCTTTATGTCCTTCCCAGAAGAGCCGGAGACACATTTTGGAGCCATCAGGGCTTCATACTGTTGATCTAAGAGTGGCAAATAATGTTTCTGTTAGAGTTTCGCTGCTTATCAGAGCTAAGAAAAGCTTAGGAAGGGTTCTTGAGGGAATGGGTGGGCCAAGAAACCTCCATCCGCCCATCCCCATGTTAATCTTTTGAATAAGATTAAAAAGATCTTATTTTCTCCAGAGACCCTCTCTGTCCCCAGATCTTGAAGGACTTTTCCTGCATGTTGACCTGGGGCTGCCTGCAGCAGCTCCGTGCGTGAGCTGCGACTCTGCCCAGTAACTCTTTTGCGGGGTCAAAGCTTTAAATTCTAAACACTCTGTAAAGCAGTTTCCAGCAGTAGACAACGCATCTCAGACTTGTTGAGCACAAATTGTTTATTCTGTTCTTTTTATTGCTTTTAATAAGCACTTGCGTAGCGATATTACGTCTTTGTGAATTTGTACCACCTCCCCCTTCAGAGGGTATGTGGGATGTGCCTCAGAACTGTCCTGTGTTGTGCACGTGTCGTAGTGAAAGGGTGCTGATTTTTTTATATATAAACATGTCATTAAAGCTTGTTCTTGTTTTCTCCTTATTGATAGTCTTGAAGCAATAGGCTTATGTCGTGGACGAAACTTTACTCTGTTAAACTAATTCACATTCAGAGCAAACACTGAAATCACACCTGCTTTTAGTAGTTTGTGTAGAGTAAATAATGGCCTGTACATAAATGGGTTTATGTGTGATCCCTGACCAGAGCAACTTCTCCAGTGACTGAGCCTGATAAATAGAGGTTTCTGGCACTCAGTCTCCAGAGTATTAGAAATATTCAAAACACAGCATAAATCTTGCTGGAAGAGGATGGTTATGAAGTGTAACATTTCTGGAAGACTCGGGCATGAAGCACTGTGAAGGCATTTGAAACCCCACACCTGCGGGCTCCCATCAGCCGGCTTGGACACTTCCCAGAGCCGTGTGCTCGCCGAACAAACAGCCCCGTTCACCTTAGGGGTATTGTCTTCTCACGCTGGCAGGAGCTAAAGGAACACATGTGCCTGTTCGTTGCCAAATAATGCAGTAAGAGTGTGCTGGTTAATTGGAAGTAGCGTGCTAAATTGAATTCAAAATGTGTAACAAAGGGGGGACGGTTTATCAAGCTGTCAGAGAAGAAGTGGGCAGGTATGGCTAGCTCGCTTCTGGGAGAACAGCTCTATAGGCCTGGACTTATTCTTACTATTCAGAGCAAACACTCTTAAATTGAGCTTTGTAGTACTGCAGGATTTTGTGGTATGTGATTTACTTCATTTTTCATACAGTTCTCAACAAGGAATAGAATAATTAAGTTCATTTTGTTTGTCATTTTTTGAACTTACAAAGTTAGTTCTATAATCATTGCAGCTTACTCAATAATTTCTTTATTAGAAGCAATATTTGAACTCTTGCAGAAACTGTTTATGTCACTGCACTAACCTCCCAGTCCCAATGATTCCTATAAGAGCTGTTCAAAAGGTAGACGTAGGGTTATTAAACCTTAACGTTCTCAGCCTGTGCAGAGTCAGCTTTGGTCTGTCTTAAACCTGTAACGAACCCATGTCTCTGCAGCACTTGAAGAGTTCACGTGTGCCTGCCGTCGATCTACAGCACCGGAATAAGAGTGATCTTGTGACTGTGATCCAGGAAGCACTGCTCCAGGGTATGGTCCCCTCAGCATCTTCCAACACTGCTAAACCAACCTGGAGCCAGTGCTGCTTATCTCTTAGTTCAGTCAGCACTAGAAGTTCGCAGGGTGTTAATAGAGCGTTCTGTGTGCACACAGTAAAAAAAAACCTGTCCAAAACCCATAAATTATTTTAAAATTACTTAAAAGTTCTGCATGATAAGGCACTGCTTTGTTGATGTCTTCAAGCGTGGTAGTTAAAAAAAAAAAAATACAACTCAGTTGTGTTGTTTTATATATGAATAAAGATGTCAGCAACTAGTCATCTAACTGTCCATGCCATTTGGCAGTCTCTAGCTTCCTTTTCAGTAATAGCCCAATAAATCTTTATCTCTTAGTAAGCTGATGACAGCGAAACATCTTGAGAAGCTGCATGTGGTGTAGATGTTATAGTTAATGTTTAAAATGCTTCGTGCCATTATCTACCGGGTGTTTTTTCCAGTCCAGATGTAACATCTTGGCTTAAGGCATGTGCTCATGTCTCCCTCTAGTGACTCCAAAGACCTAATGGTAATTAAACTAATTAATTATTTAAAAGTCTGTGATTTCTTGGTGTAAGAGATCAAAGAGTTAGTCGAATCTTGGCTAATTAATTAATACGGTAAAATGCAACCTACTAGCAGCAGTCGTAGACCATGGCCCATCTGAGCAAAGGCTGCACGGACGTAGCGAGGTGATGGTCCTACCCTGAGGCCACCACGGGTGCCCACAGCACCCGAGATCCATCTCTGCGCCGGTGGCCTTCGTGCCTGCACAGGCCTCTCACCAAAAGTAACACAAACCTTGCGGTTTCCGGTTGGTAGAAGTTCCTGCACTTCGCATTGATGTCTTCTTTCTACCTACGAGCCCTTAGTTCATCCAGAAGTGTGAAGGAAAACCCCTCTGGAATTCAAGGTTGTCTCGCCTCTGTGCCCGGCTCTGAAGATGGCGTGGAGGGTCTCCAGCGTGGGAGCGCGAGAGTTAACCAGGCCGCGTGCGCTCGGTTAAGTGGAGCCATATTTGGGGTGGAAATGCTTCTTGTTCCCACTGACCCTGCCCTGCTGTTCCAGCCCTCATTAACAAGAAACTGCCCTGTCATTTCTTCGTTATTTTGTAAGTCTTGCCGTGCTATAAATTACTTCGAAAGTGTCTTAATGAAAATCCCCTGGTTTTCAGAGCTGGAGTTTCTTTTACAACCACAAATCCAGCTTTATATCCTGTAGGATTCCTTGCTGTATGTCATCAGCAAAGAATAAGATTGGTGCTTGTACAGGCTCGGGGAGTAATTCCTGCCTGCTGGTTTGCTTTTCCTTTTGTATTTGACGTGTACGTTGTGGTAGCCGTTGTGGATCTTGGCCTTGCACTACTAGGCGTACGAGAAGGCTGCCCTTAATTATGACTTTAACCTTAAGGGTATATATGAAGTGCAGCATAGCAAGCATGATAGCATCACATTAAATTCGGGATGTATTCCTGGGTAATGAGGGATGGGAGTGCTCAAGCCTTTTCCAGAGCCCTTCTCCACCCTCTCAAAAGCAAGAGGTTTCAACAGATACCTTGAAGGACTATTGGAATTGTTCACAATCATATTTAGCGTGTTAAAATTTTTACAAGAACTAGTGAATTTGATCAGAAAATAGTTATTTTTGGCTGCCAATGGGACAAAACCATTTAAAGTACAAGCTCAAGAATGTGTTGAAAGATGACGGTTTGCCAGCACAGCTATTGTTCTAGCAAAGTCTCCCCTCTGATCCAACGGGAATCTTCGAGATAAGTTACTTAAAAAGTTAAGGTGGGGAATCTTTGTCTTTGAAAAGGGTGTTGGCAGGGGTTGTTTTGGTTTGGTTTCCTGTCACAAACCCTTCTGCTGTGGAGTGGTACCTGGAGTTTTCCTACCCTTGGGAAGCTTTGCAGATTCATTTGGCAGCCCAGTGTCACTGGTTTGATAACGTGCTGTCCACGAGGGATAAGGGAAGAGCCTCGTGACTTGAGGCAGCGCATCCAGTCCTTTAAATCCAGGGTTTTTTACCCTAAAAAAATTAAGTATACAGTCGTGATGAATTTGCAATGAATTTTCACTTATTTCTGATTTCTAGCTCTAAGAAAAACAACAGTGCTACTCCCAGGGGTGCAGCCCCTCCACTGCCCCACAGAGTTCCCAAGGCTGCCTCCCCTGGGAAAGATCAAAAAAGATCTGTAGGAGTTTGGGATAAAATGATTTCTCCTAAACTCCGCAGCGGTAAAACTCCCTTTTAACGCCTATCTCTAAGTGCTTGTGCAAGCAGCAAACGGCCCCTGAAGCCTTCGGGGACGGAAAAAGGGGAGTGCGCAGGGCCTGTTATCTCTGGGACAGAAACGGTGCCTGGGTGCCCTGCTACAGCTGCCACGTGAGAAGCGTGTGCCAAGTCACGGGAGATGTGAGAAGCGTTACAGCCGATAAACGAATGTTTTGCTTTGAGTAGGCATGAAGGAGGATGTTGAAAACCGGGTTTCTTCCTGGCTCTGCTGCCAGGAATACAAAGCACCACACAGGAGACTTTGAAGGTCCCTCTGGGAAGAATGCCATTACCAACTCAACTGTGGTGCCTTGTCCTAGCTGCCCTGAAGGAATCTCTGCCAGAAACACCTGTTAACAATAAGGACTTGTTAATGTTTCACAATTATTTTCCCAAGTATGTTATTGCTACGCCAGTCCCCGATGCAAGAAAATTTGGCAAACATTTAATACACACAATACCTGTGAAAACCCCTGGTCTGTCTGCATCTGCAAAGGCCAAGGTGAAGGTGCATCTGCAGGTCTGGTGGGGGCTTGGTGGGGCTGAGCTTGCACTCGGCACGAGGGATTAATGGGGTGTGCTGGGCACACAACTGGGATCCTTTGGGAACCAGAATTAGGGAAGAGAAGGTGGTCCAGGAGTGAAAAATAACTTACTCCAGTGTAGTAAGCGTAGTACTTACCATAGTATTAAAGTCTTACTTGTTGTTATTTGCCCAGCCCTGTGATTCTTGTCTTTAATCTATTGCTTTTCAGTCCTAAAGCTGACCCGCTTTGATAGAGATGACAAAAATCTCTCTTTTGCTTTTCCTGCCATTGCCCTGATAACGGGGTATACCTGGCATCATGTAGCATCTGCCCCCTGCTCTGTGTGCAGTCAGGAAGGATAAACAGCTGTGTCTCAGTCAGTCTTGGCAACAACTTTTTCAAAGAAAATCAGCGTTATGTACCTTTAGCAGATGAAAGCTAAGCAGCAAACCATTCGTGACACGTCCTAAATTTCAGTACAGAGGCTGCAAAAGGGACTGGAGGAGAGCAGCATTGGTGGCCAGTCAGGGGAGTATCCTTGTATCTGCCCCATCCCCCAAAGGTGTTGCTTCAGCACCAGCTTCCGTTCAGATGAAGTCGCAGTCTATCAGGGACACGAGCATCCTGCTTCACGGTGTAGTAACAGCGCTGGATGGGCACGGAGCACTTCCCCTCGGGGAAGCCAAGGCTGCCCGGGCTGCGTACCTTCGCAACTGAAGAGGAACGGCAGCTTCTCTGCCTGATGTCGAGGCAGTATTGAAGTTTATCTTGAGAGTTTATCCTCCCCGAGCGAGGAAACCACGGCGTGAGCACGCCACGTTCAGTATACCTGTTAAAGACAGGTGATGGCTCCCAAATGGGGACACTGGGTTTTGAAAAGTTGTACTGAGAGCCTGTCTTCATCCTTGAGCCTCGAAGTATGTTACAAATATCATCTTTGGGCTTCATGCACATTTCGGTGTGTTTTTAAATTCAGGTTATCTGCTTAAATCTCACCCGGTCGATGCAGTCTGTGCGCCAGCTCTGTAACAGCGTACGTTTCCAGTCAGTGGCAGATGTAGGGCCCGAGGAACGGTTGGTGTCCATGGTGCAACCCTTCCAGATTCTCACGAGCGTGACATCCATGGCTTGCAAAAGATGTCCGTGGACTGCGGTGGCAGAGAGCCTTTAATGCTGCTTGGGTTTTCCAGAGGAATGGGTGAGTTCAAACCTGCTGAGATACGAGAGGGAGACGGAGCTCCTACATCCTGGTAAGTCACCGGGCAATTTGATAAGGAAAACACTATCCATAGCAATCTTCCCAGAGCCTTATAAATATAGATTTTATGTTTGTGGGGTTTTTTAATTGGAACGAGCATATTGGTAATTTGCACAATATTTTGGCCTCTCAAAATGTCCCAGTGACTCAGTAGGTGGCACCCTTTCTATTCCTTTATTTTCCACCAAATGTCAAAAATAAGTTGGAGCTGGAGCTTGTGTGTGTGTGTGAAACAAGTTCAGTAAAAATGTAAATGCATATTTGTCTCCTTAATTGAATATAGTATATTGTGAAATCATTACTGTCAGGGCACACTTGGGTTTATACAAACGTTAAAGTAAAGAAAATATATAAAGCTAGATTGACTTGAACAATTTGAACGTGATAGCGGACATCTGTGTTCAATAACGTTACTTTGGTAAGCGGTGTTTAATATTTCATGTCAAAGCAAGGAGAGTAATAGAACAGGGTATTTTCTGAATTCTTAGATTGCTGAAGTTTATGGCACAGCGTAATATATAATCTGTCCTTTGTCAAGCTCACCAGAAAGAGCCCTACTGCAGCTGAAGATGTAAAGTGCTCTAATACGTATGTTTCTAGACCTCTCCCTGCTTGAGAAATTAATCTTGGGAGGTGCTGAGTGCCCTGAAGTGCCGGTGAAGTCAGTGGGATTTGAAGTTTCTTGCAGCTCGGGTGGATGGGGATCCTTACAGGGGCTAATTACCCTCCTCCGGTCCCCAGCCAGGAAACCCCTTAAGCGCTGCTTAACTTTTAGCATGTGAGGAGTCCTCTGGAAACCAACATTGCTAACGATGCCGAGATAATGTCCAGAGGTCCAGGTCATGCCTCCATCGTCTTAAAAAATAAGAGCTGCTCCCTGACCTCAAGAATTTAAATCTGGATCGCAAGAGGTATAAAAGAGGGAGAAAGCTCCTTGCCCAGGGGCAGATCTGCCACCGAGGGCTGAGCCCAGAGTGGCCCAAAATGGGCCAGAACATTACCTGCTGGGCTTTGGGCGGAGGAGGAGGTGAAGGGCACCCCTCGGCTCCAAGTGAAGTCGATGCACAAGTGTATCACCAGCTCGAGGACCCTATTTGCCTTCAGAAAGTTCAAAGGAAGAGAAACATTTCTAAGTATTTTCCAAGTCTATTATTAATGAACAATTACATTGATGGTTTTGGATGGATTTTCATAGGGTAATTCATCTACAAACAAATTTTTCTTTTGTATTCCCCACCCCAGCGCCCCACACACACCCCGCCCCCCCAACCCCAATCTTTTGTATTTCATTTCTAGGTGAATTTCTGTAGTGGAAGTGGCCAAAAGAAACATGCTTTCCCAAGCCTCATGCTGAATGTCTGTCTGGATATTTTCATTTTAACTGCAGCTTGGGAAAAAAAATGTAAACATGGTGCTAGTATCATTTTTAAGCTGAAACTGTTCTTCCCCCATGTTCAAATAGCACTATAAATGTTTGCTCAAAAGAGGCATATTTATTCATCTAGCCTCTGAGAGAACACTGTGTGCATAGGTAGTAATAAAAATGTATTAAGGAGTGAAAGAGATTCCCCTGGTAAATGGCTTTTCTCTTGACCTCCTCTTAAGCATCTTAGCGGGGCTCCGCTGCTGCCTCTCTGAGGAAGTATGTTTGCACTGGGGAGAAAGAATTTTTAAAGTTGCGGAGTGTTACAAACAGTGAGCAAATAAGTGTGGGTTGGTTGGTTTGTTTTGGGGGTTGGGTTTTTTATATAGCGCTGGAAAAAAAAAATCTTACAAAAAAGACGTGGCATGCAAAGCAGTCACGGGCGATGGATGTTGTTCCTCACGTGCTGTACAGTCTCTTACAAGGCAGGTGATCTATGTAGTTGTTATTCCATAACGGGTTTTTTTCCTCACTAATTTCTCAACACACAGTTTCTTGGCATGACTGTTTGTTATCCAGATGTCGATCAGACACCCAACATCTGCCCATGCAGCTTCTCTGGCACATGGCATTACCAGCACAAGTATGCGTATGGGCAAAAATTACTCCCAGTAACTCTTTTGCATGCGACCATGGAATTGCTTTTCCATTAATCTGGTTCACTCAAATGTTTGTGGAAAGGAAACGCAAAACAGGAGGGATTCTATTAGAAAGAAATTCATCAGGCTGTTTGTATGACTAAGGACAGGACTTCCCCGCTTTGCTCACCCAACTGTCTCTCCATCCAATTGAATGTGCACTTGGCAGTCGTCAAACTGAAAGACTCAATTCGCCGTAGAAGCTGGAGATGGAAAACACCTGCTCAGATCATCTTCCATCCAGTGCAGAGCCATTTCCCTGCAGGACATAGGTCATCCCTAAATTCTGCAGCTGACATGCTAAATACAGCTTCAACTGGCAACATCCTGTCCAGCGCTGCACTTCATAAATCAGGGTTAGGCCCAATAAGTCGTCAGGGAAGAGCAGTTACCAACGGCGTATCTCTCTTCCCAATGGCTTTCTTATGTTTCAAGGAATCAGTGGCATGTCAGAAATGATACTCTTACTCAAACACTAAATAGTATCTTGATAGTGCCGTATCTTGCCAAGCAAGAACATAAGCAAACACTCAGGTCTTCACTGGGGACTTGAGCAATCACCCTCCCTGGCCAACATTCCTCCCAGCTGTTTACGCGTCCATCATGGGGTCGTTGCTGTTGTTATCAATAGCTGATGTTATTACTGCTATGTTGCTATGTCATTTTATCATTCCTGGGTGGGAGGATGAGTTAAACGACGAATCTGAACATATTTGTCACGGTGGGAGCCTCCGAATCTCTGTGTTTCTGTGGAAACCTGGCCGCGGTTTAGCTGAACTGGCTTTAAAATCTGGCCCCGTCGTGGGTGCTGAGCGCTCAGGAAAGGAAAAAAAGCTGGCGCTAAGGTCCGCTTGGAAGTCTGCTCCCAGATGTATGGATGTTTGTTTGTTTTCACATTTAAGAGATGTAGAAAACTGCACCAAGATGCAAAATAGCACGACAGAAATAGTTGTTGCAAATACTAATCTTCACGGATTGGCATAAAGCGGATATATATTCTTTCCATAAATTTTTGGGTAAGCTTTAAGTTACAAAAGGCCAAAAAGGAAAGACCAAAAAAAGCCTATCTCAGCCAAGGCCATTAGTTAAGAATATATGTAGTGCCAGAACAATACAAGTTGCACAATTTGACCGCACATACCCATTCTTAACCCATTCTTGCTTGCTCAAAACTCAGCAGAGGTCAATGACCCCAGTAGACTGCTGTGGACTTCACGTCGGGCTGTGGCAGCTGACGTCCTCTTGCTCCTGGTTCTGGTGTGTTGGCCCGCTGAACTCAAGGCAGGTAATATTGGACAATGTAGGGTTATTTCTGCGGCATCTGGTGAAGCAGTGCGTATTTTGAGAAGAAATCCCTTGGGTGCTAATCAGAAACGTGGCACCCTCCCTTCCATTAGATGGGTTGGAAGCATGCCCTGATGCCTCACTCTCTGTGAAAGGTCACAGGGATATATTATTGTGTGGGTCTTCCTGGGCCTTGAGATGAAGTTTTTGAAAGTGCTCTTCGGATACCTGTAAGATACGGTGACATTTTCAAACATTCGCTGTGCTGGAGAGTCCGTGCTCTAACGTAGGGAACTGCCATGCCGCAGCGGCGCTGGGGAAATAGCAGAAGTCTGGCTTACAGAGCAAAGATTAAATAATACTGTCCCAATTTTAACAGGGTTATCACAGTGGGCCATGTGGTTCTCTAAAGGCAAGACTTTGAGGTATTGTTAATTAAATGACTGCTGTGTTTTAGCTCCCATAAAAAACTCTACCTCCCATAAAAGCTTTTTAGCTTGACGGTGCATTAGGCAGAAATCCTGGCCCGTGTCTGCCTGCTGGAGTCAACGCCTCATGTTGCTCTTGGGGCTGGGCAAGCGGATGCAGCTCTGGTGCCAGCGCCCCAACCCAACCTGTGTCTGGCTGGAAGGGCCCCGAAATGCCCCCCCCACCCCCTGCTTGGCACTGGGTGTCTGGTCACGAGTGAGACGACGATACTAACCTCCTGGCTGATGAAGGCAGCCGGGCAAGATGGGAAGGGCATGAAAACGTTCAGATTGTCGTGAGTGAGAAGCAGCACAACATCCGTATTGCCTCTCTTGTTCTTGGCATTGCAACAATGCATAGTTTTCTGTTGTCTCTGGAACCACTCAGGCCTGTAATGAATGGAGTACCAGTGATTGGAAACGTTCCTTTTAAGCGGATGTTTCCATTACTTTGTTTTCCTCCTTAAGCCTTGTAATGGTTTTTTCAAGTGTCAGCAGAAGGGCTGAAGCATCTCTTGATCTTGCAGATTGCATGTCCGTGTGGACCAGTCCAGGCACTGTGTGGAATTTGCAACACAATATTCACTTGTTCTCCAAACTCTCAATGTTTTGATTATTTCATTTCACTGGTGCGAAGAGGGGAAGACTTCCAAGGTCTACATTTTTAAAAATGATCGCAGACAGTAACTCTGTTCGCAAACATGATACGTAAAGCTGATTTTCAGGAAAGCTGAAGTCACTTTCTTCTCCGTGACTCCAGGCAAAGCTATGGGAGTTTGCTGTCTCTGAAGAACTGAAAGGAATGGTGGCCAGCCTTTAAAATATTCGTTGAATATTTTAGAGTTGGTTAGGAAGCTTCAGTTAAAGTAAGGTTTTAGAATATCTTCATTTGTCGACACCAGTTCAGTGGAGGATCAGATGAACTTGGACTGTACTTTCCACTGTCTCCACCTCATCGTCTGTGATTTACCTAAATCACAAGAATGATGCTGCTTTCAATATCCCAGGGATCAGGATAGCTCACATGTGTGAAAACTGGGATTATAAAACCCTCAGCTGAATGCATCTGAGCAGAGATTTGGTCTTGGATTTCCCACACCCAAACACCTAAATTCCAGGATATTAGCAAGATAGAAACAGTTGTCAGGCATCTATCTTGTTCTGTTGGAGGGGAAAGGGAAAGGAAAAAAAAAAAAAAAAGAGGAGAGAGAAGAGGAGAAAAAAAAATTTTTGGCTTCATCTCAGTGTGGAAACCTTTTCCCATCTCAATTGAGCTGAAAAAGGAGCCAGGACTAGCAGCCAATGCCTGAGTAACGTAGGGACTCTATTCAGCAAACTGTTTAATCCCATACTTAAGTGTACCTATGGATATGGTTTATGTTCAAACTTGTATGGTTTTGCTGGATTACAATGGTTTTAGATGGAAACCTGAAGATCTGGAGAAGTAAGTCTGTATTTCTGATCCTTCGGTCTTATTCAGGAAGATTTCTGACTGGCCAATAAAACTCAGGTGAGTACGGAAAGTGGAGACCAGTTTGACCCCCAGCAATGATAACTGGTAGAGGTTTGGGCTCAGTGTCTGCCTACCCATGATTTTTATGGTTGTAAGATGGGATACAGATTGGATCACAATCCTTCAGCGTCTCACCGCCTCATGCCAACCCCAAACAGAGCAGCCACGCTCAGACGGTGGCTCTGAAAAAGCCCCTAACGTCACACCTGTGGTCAGCAGCGCACAGGGATGCTTAGCGGGAGGGCACACGTGTCACCTCACCTTGATCCTGTCCCACTTCAGCAGAAATCTGTGGGCCAAAGTAAATCAGGAAGCCCAGAAAAGGGACCTTGAGAATTTGCTTGTTGATTAGGTTGGTAGCCTGGAGAAGAAGGGTATAAAAGAGAGACATCCTGAATCCGCATCAGTGCAGTAGGTGAGTCCCAGAGTCCTGTGTTTCCAGACATGCTAGATGTGTTTTCACGAGCTCACAGAAATGTGGGGCTGGCTGGGACCTTGAGAGGTCACGTAGTCAAGCTTCTGCAGTGATGCCAGGACCATCCCTGACCTGTGTTTCCCTGTGCAGTTACTGAAAAACTCTTCTCGGGGGACTCGCTAACTTCATTCTTTTCATTAAGTGCTTCACGACCTTTGCAGCTGGGAAGCTTTGCCTAGCCTCCAAGCACGCTACCTCTGCCACGATTTCTCTCCCCACGGGATGCAGAGTTGTCCATTGCCCTTTTCCTAACCACAGTCTGTGCGTTTGGGAGGTAGCTAGCGCACCTCCCATGTGAAAACACGCACCACCGTCTCAATTCTCCTCCCGCTGACGTATACGTGTGTACGTATACAATACGGTGCTTCAGTCCCATTGATCTCCTGAGCACAGCTGCTCCTGAGGCTGCAGCACGCTCCTTTCTCCCCAGCGATGCACTCCCTGGAGCTATGCCCCTCTTCCCGACCTCTGTCCCACCCACCGCTCGCTCCGCTCGCGTTGATCACCCTCCTGGCTGCCCATCAAATGGCCCTGAGCTCCTTCCCTCGGGTCATTTTTCTAGGCTGTGTCAGACTGAGTTGAATGGGAGCTCTCAGAGTCCTCCCCAAATCCCCCGTGTCCATCGCCGGGAGGTGCTGGAGGACCTGCAAATCCCGGTGACCACATTATCTGGCAGCCCCCGCGCTGATATAACGGCATCGTTGTTCGTAACAGAATCGTGTTGGCATTCAGGCACGACTCTGCCCCCCAGGATCATAGAAGTGATTTAATATTTTAAACTACGAAACATGGCTTTTAATGGTTTCTGCAGGGTGCAAGGGCACTTACAAGATAGCACTGTATTAGTCACTACCACGGGCCACCTCCTGAATATTATAAACCTTAATTTACTTTTTTTATAATCTGAATGGACTTTTTAAGTATATCTAAGGGAATTGGAGTGAGGAGAAACACTGCTTAATTCAGCCATAGCATCCTTAAAGCCAGATTGGAAACATGGAAACCATATGTGAGCTTTTAGCTAATAAAATAAAACGCCAAAATGTGGCAGCTGAAGCTATTGCACCCAAAATATAATTGCACATATGCTCATTTACTCACTTATAATCAAAACATTAAAAATAATAAAATGAAAAAAAAATCTTTGATACTCAGACTAGGTGTAACTGTTGGACTAAGTTATTTTGCAAAATTATTCTACACGGAAAGAATGTGAACGGGTTTTTCTAATGGCAATATGAAAGGCAAACTGTGTAAATGCAGCCACACACAGCACCTATTGATAATGTTTCACCTGAACACAAAAAGGTCCTCAAAATCCCTTAGCGGGCCAAATTCATATGCATTTTACTATAAAGTAAATCTTAATTTTAGATGGCTCTAGACTACATTTTAATGGTAAATACGGTTTTTTGAGCTGAGCGTTGGTTTTCTTAGCAGCAGATTCATTTTTGCATCTTTGCGAGTGTCCTAAAGAGATTATTTACAAAGGTGCCAGAACTGAAATAATCTCTTTTCTTAAACACTTCATCCCTCATGCCCTGACTGTCTCTAAAACATCAGTTTTAGCTGGTGTCAGTCTCTCTTCAATCCAAGACTTACTGTCCCAGAACTGATTGTAAGTTTCCTGGAGATGCTGAAAATGAGCTGCTTAAAAATCAGCCAGAGAAGAGCCGGCTCCTCATTCAGAGGTTAAGGACCTTACAGTCCTTTTTCTCCTCCTATTTTTCCCCGTGATATGGGTTGTGTGAATTCAAGGCATCTCAGCTCGGGCAGTTGAAAAAGGTTTCGCAGCACACGATCCCTTGGGAGATGTTTGCCAAAAGCCACGCAGGGATGGAGCAAAGGACATTTATCGCATCAATCTTGAACGCCGAGGTCTAGCACGAGGCTGGACTGCCGATGGGTCCACAGTAAATTCACTTTTCCTGGGGATTAGCTGTCAGGAGTGGGAAGTGAGAGGGGCAGCATTGCTCGCTCTGACCAAAAGGCTACAGTAAAATACGTCTGAGCGTAAACCTCCACGCAGTGTGCAGCGAGGTGCCGTTGCCTGTCTGGAAATAGCGGGAGCAGCTCTTGTACTTCAGAGGCACTGACCTTCCTGATCCTGGCCGAGGGTGCCCTCACCACCAGCAACCCCTGTGTCTGCTCCAAAGTATCACTCCCAAAGCCAGCACAGAGTTCCTTGAAATCACCCAAACCGGCTGAAATGCGTGCGATGTGCATGAAGAATTAGATTTTTCAATTTCCAGCGCTTTATTTTCTTAGAAACATGAGAGAAGGGGGTAAAAATTATAATGTGTCTTCTAAAAGGATGGGTGGAAGATTAAGTAATAGGGAAGCGATTGGATGGGAATGTGGGTTAAGTGCCTGGCTCTGCCACTGGTTTCTTTCGCAACCATGGCCAACATCCATATTTCTTCTTCCCTCCATCCTTCTCATCCCTCCTGCCCCCGTACGCCATCTGTAAAACAGCTCCCATCTGTAAAGTATTTCCATTGTTTGTCTCGAGAGCTCGATGGCTTTTGACTACGCGCAGCGCATTGCACAATGGCCTCTGGATGCTATTTTATAAACAGCAAATATAAATAGAAGACTTTTAGGGAGACTAATAAAAAAAAAACTTTAGGAATAATCTGTTTAAAGCGAGTTTGAAAGTGAGAAGCTGACATGCAAATGCAGTGCTCGGATATCTTTAAGGCGGGCTAGCCAAGAAATCGGCCCTTGTTTATTTTCTTGTGTGATAAGTTAGATAGGGAAAATGTTTTTAGAATTTTTTTTTTCAAAAATTAAAAAATCAGATGGAACAGCCAAAGGAATGAGTGAAGTCAGATCAAAGATGATAAATTGAGCCTGATGAGATGAAGAGTTTACCTATTTCAAATACTCAACTGAAAAAGTCCAATATTATAGAAAATTCTTTCTTTAAAAAAAAAAGGAAGAAAAAAAAATAACACAAGAGAAATGAAAAGAAAAACATGCCATAGCCAATAAGTTGTGAAAAACTCTGGAGACTGGCACTTTCAAATGCTTGGCAGGTTATTAAGCCAATTTTTATTTAGTCCACTATAACTGTTGGAGGGTCTGTGATTCCCAACTGTTTCACATCAGAGAATGAAAACAACTATAGCCCAGCCAAGACCACATTGGTGACTGCCAGCCCCTTTATGTGCCAAACATGAAAGCAACAAGTCCAGATGCTTTGATCCCAGCATTTTTGGATTTAGCCCAGAATGTTTTTAACTCATGTTAGGACAACATACATTATAACTGGAAATCAATCAATAGCACTGTGACCTTCAAACGCAGTAAATGTTTGGAGTTAGTTTCTGAGCATGTAATCTAAATTGGGGATTGGAAGTTGGAAACGATCCTAACCTAACAGAAAAAAAAAATGTATGGTTTTAAAATCTGGAGTTGCAAGGAAGCAACAAATGAAAGTTTAATTATCTAGGGAGAGAGCATCAGCCATTGGAGATGCATCTGATGTGGAGGACTGCAAAAGCCCCAGGAGCAAAGCAAGGCCATCGCATCACCCAGCCCAGCATAACAGGGACTGATAAATGGGACGACATGGGAGGAACATGCAGGGACCAGCCCTCTCCCACTCTGGGCTGGGGATCGTGAGCCCATTTCAGAGGTGAGATGGTCCCTGGGTTGGTGCCACGTCGAACAGCCACAAGTGCCCCATCCCAGTCTCTGGTGGGAGCTCGTTGGCATCTGCCTTCAGCAAAGCCGTTGGTCTTCGCGCCGTGCTGCGGGTCTGCGGGGCAGGTTGGTACACGAGGGCGAGGGGATGCCCCTGGACAGCAGGCAGGGAAAACACATCCATGCATCCCAGGAAGGTTTATGTCTGGTGTCTGCATCAGGTCCCAAGTCACCACTCCGGGTTGTGGTACACCTTGGGCTAAGGTTGTAGGAGAAAAAAATTAAAAATAAAAAGAAACTCCCTTAATTTATTGCAAAAAGGGCTGTACTATAGACCTGGCTTTAGCTAGTCTTACAGTCCAACACGGTGACCCCTTCACCTTTACACTTCTGCTGCATCAGTGGAGCAACACCTGATGTGCACCGATTTAAATCAGATCAAGGTCTGACCTCTGCAGGGGAGAAGTAGCTTCAAAAGGTAATTAAAAGAATTTCATTCTCTTTATTTCTTTTTTTTTTTTTTTGTGGTATGATTTAATTGTATTGCCACTAAATACCAGTCTAGACAAGGTCTTGTTAAAAGCTTTAAAATCCGAGAGTAGATTTACCTGTTAGTGATGGTGAGTAGTTGTTGGCAAGCTGTGGGCCGAGCTCACACAAAAGGTCTTACAGTGGTGCTCCTAAAGTTACAAACCCCTATCACACGGAATAAAAAACCAAATGAAAACATAAAATTAGCTCTTCTCAAGCTAGAAATCAAGTCCTTTGTAGCAAATATGAGATCTGCATTGACACAAACCACAACCTGGCAGATCGTTGTGTCAATGCAACACCAACCCTGGTCGTCACCTGTAGCTGCAGGGACACGGGGGCAGTGGGGATGCCAAGGCCGTGGTGGCCAACAGCTATGGCTTGGCTGGTGGGGGTTTGCGGTCAGACTTGAAGACAAGGCTCAGCAGTTATGGTGATTCATACCACAGAAAAAGCCCCCTGAGGTGGTGTAGTGTGAGGGAGACAGCATGTTCACGTTAGGTGGGAGGGGGCACGGGGCACATGGAAACCATCGGGAGACGAGACACAACCCTCAGCCTGGAGCACCATGGGACAACTACGTGGGACAACCTCTGTCGCAGTGAACACGACATGCAGGTGAAGGGCTGGGGAGCGGAGGAGCCCCAAAGTTCTGCTTGGGTGCAGCCACAAGCAGCATCACCCCTGGGTGTGGGTCTTTGGGCTCCAAACCCCCTGTAAGCTAGGGCTGGCTGCAGAGGGATGGTGCTCCTCACATTTGTGCCTGTAGCTCTCACGCATGGACCTCTCACACCTCTGCTTCCCACGGCTGCACTGCCCACGGCTGCCCTGCCCACCTGTACTCCCCGCTGTACTCACTGCACCCTGTACAGATTGGAGCAGCGTTTTTTTTTCTAGTGCACCATACTCTTTGTGTCCCATTTTTAAGAAGAGGGAAGATGCACCAAACGTCGCAGGGGACCCCAAACTACGTCAACCTGCAGCCCCTCGCTGTCGGAAAAAGCGCATTGTGTCGATATGAAGAGAAAATAACACGGTGTCAGGTAATTGCCATCGTTTGTCTGTCTGAGCTGATGACTTTTCCGTTTCATTTCCTCCTGTGTAATGTTATAGGGGACATATATGAGATATTCAGCGAGGACCGAAGCAGGGAAGTCTGCAGGAGTGTTTAGTGGGAGGTCAGGAATTTTTAAGAGGTATTATTACAAGGCGGTGTGGTTTGGGTCATGTTTCTTGTAGACATCTTGTCAGGAAACTTTTTAAATAATAAATTATAATCTCTTTATATATTGTACAACTTATTAAACTCAATCTTTAAACATGAAGCTGAATTTTTGAAGTATCATCAGACCATCTCAGAAGCTAAAACCAGAAATAAAATCAAAGAAATAAAACATATGCCGGCCAGAGTTTTAAAGACGGTAGCCACAGCACACCAGATTTTAATTAGCAGCTACCTGCAGTGGCAGTGGCCTGGGATGAAATGTTTTGATGTGCGTAAATGTTTCTATAAAACAGCTGAAGCTTTCTTAGATCCTGTGTTGGTTTTTTTTTCCTGAGCATCGTGGTTTTCCAGTATGGACATTTCACAGACTGAGCTCTGCGGAAGATCTAAAGTCTTTACTCCCTGTCTCTGTTTCTCCAGCACTAAAATGAGGGTACTTATACTTATTTACTATGAAAGGCTCTTAGCTCTTCCAAAAAAAGAGTATTTAATGACTGGGTAGAACTAGCAGTTGCAGTAGCTGATGCTATAATCTTACCATAAATCCTGCTAACACTTGGACTAGGAGAATAATGCTGTAAGTAAAAATCAAGATTTCCTCTTTGAAAGATTTCTGCTGGGCTATGTTTTGTCAAATATACCCTTGTATCTAACTGGCACAAGCCTTTTTCAGAAACTTAGAGCAAGCAATTGATGTTCTTCCTCCCGGGCGCCTCCCGCAAGTGGCTGCGCGCTGCAGAGCCTCCGCTGACTTCGTGAAGGCACCTCGCAAACAGAATCCTTGAAGGTGGCTTGGTGAGCCAAGCACCATCCCTGCTGGGAATCCCCCGTGGCAGCTGCTCCCCTCTGATTTGGACATGAGGATCTTTGCTTTGGCATTGCCCTTTCCCTGCTGGGTGGGTCAGGACTGCACAAAATGATGGCAACACCCGGCGATGGGGTCACTGCCATCGCTTTGTGCCCTGGAAAGAGGCAGGGTGATGAGTCGGGTGCTGAAGAGATTTTGGAGCAGGAAGGGGATGCCCAGCACCGTGCTCATCTCTCACTCACCCGCTGGGACTGACCTTGTGGCACAGAAAGAGATGGAAAGGTAGGACTGATCCGGTCTGGGAAACGTTTTCATGACTTCCTGGTAAGGGCTTATAATGTCTGATAAAGTCGGGAGAAAATCCGTCTTCCTGAGGATAGCCAGGTTTGTACAGACCTGGGGGAAAGTGCGAGGTGCGTTTGCTGTCCTCTAAGTAAATCCTGCCTCAAGTCAGGCAGGTGGCTGCTGCTCCCGCTTAAAGGAGTGCTTGCAAATTACTGGGATATCCCTTAATTCCTGTGTACCGTTGATCTGCACGGGAGACCCAGTATGTGTAAAGTGTGCATGTGTATGTGCCCCACCTTCTGTGCTCCTGATGCTCATTTCTGGGCTCATATTTCTGCCCTGAATTTCCTGGAGCCCAGAATGAAGGATCTTGTGTCACAGCCTACACCTCCGCCCACATCACCAGGCACAGCTCCCGGGGAGGTCACCCCATCACACCTCACTGTCCCGTCGGGACCTGCCCTCCAAGTGGGCTCATCAGCCTCAGGTGACACATCGTGTCCCGTCCTGATTTACACCCTACAGTCGAGCCTGGCCCAGGATTGGCAACTGGCACCTAGTGAGGAGATGATATTGATGGAGATATAAATCAGGGACCCCCTTTCCAATGTAAATACCACCAAAGCAATTTGACCCTAGGTACTAATTTCCTTCCTTAATCCGAGGCCTAATATAGTTCTTGTAAAGTGCGGGTTTTCCTCAAAGGTGCTTTTTATCAGAGGCTTGATGGGGGCCGGTGGAATGATTGGTCAAGAATCCTCAGCCCCAGGGTTAGGGTAAATGTGATTAAGGTAATTAAGCTGTAGGCACTGTTACGTATTAGAGATAGCTATAGATTTTTATTATCTGTTGTGTCAGGTTTAATTGGTGGCTATTAGTGTCTTGTCAGATCTGAAGATACGCAAAGCTTTTTAATGGGAAATCTGATTGCACCTTGGGGCATTTTCTCTCTGCAATCAAGACTGTTTTTCTTTATCTCAGGGAATGCTTGTATTCATCAGAGCCACAGCAGTTCTTGATCAAAAACCAACCTTCAGCGGTCATTAGAAAGCACTGGAGGGCCTAGGATGGACGGGGTAGCACATGAGGTACCAAGGAACGAGGTTTAGTCTCTCTATTGCTAATTACCTGTGTTTAAACTTTTAAACATTTCTGCCTATATTGACTGTAAATTCTTCAAGGCAGGAATAATTACGCTATATTTGAGCTGAGGATATTGCCTCTGGTCTTATTTTGGACCTGTTGATCTTCCTGTAACACAAACAGTAACTATGGAATACTACCAGACACTGGGGAATTTTTTAAAAAATTATTTGTGAGTGAGGACCAGATCCAGGCTTCGAGCAGGAATTTCTGGCCCCGTTTAGAAAACAGGAAAGGGAATCATCGGATCGGTTAATTAACCATAGACTAGGCAAGGTGCATTAATGAATGATTATACCCTTGATTACAAAGCACGTTGAGAAGCTGCTGCTTCCAGCGACGTGCTACATGGGCACCTCGTATTGACCTCGAGGAAGCATCCCTAGTGCAGAACCGCACAGCTCATCAGCTTTGAATAACATGTTAGATTTATCCTCTGCAAATTCTCATCCACATGTATAAGTTCAGTCCAATGTTGTTAAGCTTGTGAAATTTGATGGGCTCACAGCACGAGGTAGTTTAGCTGCTGCTATGTGAGATTCCCATCAATGTTTGGGTTTATTGAAAACGTTATGTCCCATCTGTTTCTAGATGCTCCTTTCATGTTCCTCATCTCTTTAGGCTCTCTTTTCCAAAGAGTTTGCTTGATCCATGTGGAGTTAATAAGAGATTTTGGTGTGTGAGTATATGCGTAAGGACCAAGATGTCTTGTTTCATAAAAGTCTGTCATTGATTTATTCCTCCTTCTGCTGCCTTGCTTCCTGTTCATTTCTCCTCACACTTTCAGAGCGAGGGACATTGTTTACATTAAGGATGTTTCTTGTGTTTACAGATGGGGCAGCATTTGTAAATGATTCTGAAGGGTTGTTTTTTCCAAGGAGTCTCTCCAGGCTTTCAAGAAAGGGTCTCACCACGTTAGTGCTTCGTGCTTACTGTTTGTTTTGAACTTACTTTACATGTCCTAAAAAACTGCCAGGTCAGCTCCTGGTGCCTGGACTCCCCCCCGTTTTCTGGTGGCTGGGCAGCCGTGGACACCAGCTCTAGCAGCGTTTGTCTGCATGTGCGGTTCCACTCGCTTCTCCTCGTGTGGAACAGAGTACGGCACGCTGTCAGGGGGTGTTATTTCAGTAAGTCGTTGTCCACCTCCTCTCTCTTTCCCCATACGTGAAGTCCCTGTATCATAACTGGCAATACTGGGGTTTTATAACACCGCTTTTTCTTTCAGAGAAAAAAGCAAAACCAGACTACTTGTATGTTTTGTTGGTTTGTGTGCTTTGTTTTTCGAGTCCTACTTTAAAGACACATTTACCGTTTTGCATGTTTTCAGGTTAACCAAATATAATCTAGAAATAGAGCAGATGAGCCAGAGTCGTGGCTTCTCACGGAACTCCTGACACTCATGGAGGGTTTTGTGCTTCTCTCATAATCTAGAAATAGAGCAGATGAGCCAGAGTCATGGCTTCTCACGGAACTCCTTCTGGCACTCATGGAGGGTTTTGTGCTTCTCTCAATGTGCGGACCATAGCGCAACACTGGAGATGGGTAAATACATTTATCAGCTAAACGTGCATGCACTTGTCATGGAAGAGTGGAGTCAACTGCCACCCTTTTTTCCTGGGATGCAAGGCAATATGTATGTTCCCTAGTGTCATGCCACAGTGTTTGCATAGCCTAAAATAAAAAGCACATGTTGCATAAAGGCGAAGTGCACTGATATCTAAGCTATCAAAGAGGGAGGGTGACCAAGCCAAATATCTCTGGCTAAATGAGGCAGGAATTCAAAGCTGAGTACTGCGTAGGAACAAAATGCCAAATTCATTGTTGTTGCTTGCAGAAGTTTTTCATGAAAGAGGAGCATCGTAGGCTGATCTCAGTGGGCAAATCTGGCTCGGAGGTTTGCTGAGCCAGCGAGACTTCAAACACACGTGGCAGCCAGCAGAAGAGACCTGATAGCTTTTGGAAAACCCTGCCTAAGCAGGAGCATTTCGGTGTCTTTTGAGACAGGTTTAAAGAGTGGCTACAAGTCAGGCATTCGGCTCTTAGGTGTTGAACATCTTTATTTAAGTTGCACTGGATGTGAATTCTTGGATGAGATGGAAAGAAGAGGTCTTAACCTCCTGGTTTAGGGATTATTATTTTTTTTTTTAGATCCAATTTTGCATTTCATGGTGTCCCAATGTTCTTGGTAAATTGTTGCCAATGATACTTTTAACCAGTTCTCCAGGGTAAATTCCCCTGGGAGAAATGGGTCTTGGCAAAAACATTTGCCTGAACAAACAATTGGGAGAAGGTTTAAAACACACTTGCTGGAGCTTGTCAGGTTTGTGAGAGCTGTGGAAGTAATTAAAAATTGCTAAATAGATATTTGAAACCTCACTTTTGGCAAAAAAGCCCACCCAATCTTGTAAGTGGAGGTATGTGCAGAGAAACTCTTGCAAACTGAAGCGTGGAGAAGTTAGAGGGTTTCTGTTTAGATAAGAATTCTGAATTGCATATGGAAACCTTCATACGGTATGGGTTTAATATGTGTAATCCTAATTTTAAACATAATCTGTGAGCCAAGTTACAGGTAGAGCTGCTGGTGCTGAAATGTTATCCAGAGAAAGGTCTGAAAGAAGCTGATACTTCTGTGATAACGCAGCATTGGATACTTCAGTATTTTTTCCATTTCTGTTTTTACTATGCTCCATTACCAGTAAAATATGCAAGTGTCATTCCAGCTTTACCGTTTTTGAAGTACTACTTGAGCATTGTAGGAATCTTTTGGCAGGAAAAATGTATCTTTCACAGGAAATTCTATCACTATCAAGATAAGTTTTAAAAATATTTTCTTTTTCAAAGAAATGGGATTCAAGCACTGTGCTGCAAACTGACACTCTAGATGAAGCAATGAGCCTGAGCTGCCTAAAGCAAAGGGAAGAGGCTACAGTTCCTTAAATTTTCTATTATCTGAATGCCTTTCCAAAAGGTATTTTAATTAATTTGTATTCTTGGCAATACCATTTTCTGGGTCAACACTGTAGGCTGATGCTGCCAAAAAGGCCCTCATCCTTCTGGGGAAAGCAGCAGTCCTGACGTGGAGATGTGCCTGACCGAAATGAGCTGTTATCCCCTCCTCGGTCTGACAGCAGCTGCCTGGAAGTTACCAACCTTTGGTATTCCGTTACTGCCGCAATGGATTTGACCAGCCGGTCCTTAGAGACTCCGTGTTTAATCCCATCCACCATCCATGCCTTGAGTTTTAATGTTATTCCTACCAGCACCTCTGATGTAAGGCATCTCTGATGTAAAGAGAAAGCTGGGTTCTCTCTTGGCCATTATGGGAAATACTATCTTTCAAAGGAAGGGCAGCATTTACATCTTTAAAAAATTAATTCAAGATCAGAAGCAATGACTTCCAATACTATTTTTCTTTCAAGGTTTCAGTATCCTAAACCATCTGATCTCACCTAATAACGCTGCAGCATGTCAACTGATCTGTCTTCTCCTCTTTGTTCCTAGGTAGCCTCTACCGAGACGTTAAGCTGTATTTGCTTTGGGTAAGGTACCATGCTATGCCAATATTGTTTTGCAGGGGACAATTTTCGGATGTTTGATTGCCTTGGGTAAGACATTTTTGGTGAATCATTATACCGAAATGCAAAGAAGGTAACTTGAGAAAGATGCTTATGTTTCTGTAGCACTTTGCAGCAGATGTCTCCTATTTACTGCTTTATTTTATTGCTTAATGACTGGATCTCGAGTAATTGAACAATTTGACAGATATTTATTTGTAAAACGTGATTCATTTAGTCAGACATTGTGAAACAGTTTCATGCCAGTTCTAAAAATTTTGGTAGAACTTTCTAAAGATGCAAACATTCAAGTAAATTGCTCATGTCAATAGCACATCCACTTTTTACTGTTCTTTACTGCACACAACTATTTGAGTTGACAAAAAAGCGCTGGTGAACAGACTACAGGGACTTCTGAACTTTAATCAACCACAAGCACTGGCAGGGTTCAGAAGTAATTTCCTAACTATGAATCACCTGCAGACAATGAATCACATACTGGAGAAGATTGCCAAATAAAACAAGCCATCATGTATAGCTTGCATTGACCGGACTATGGAAAGGCCTTTGATTCACCTAGCTGAAAGAGAAGCTGTGATGAAAGCACTGAAATAAAGGCATAAAAGAATGTAGGAATCCCAAACCACATCTGCTAGCAGTGAATGGCGACATTTAAGTTCGACAAGGAAGATAAAAGAAAGCGAGACTAAGCAAAATAGCAGGCAAGGAGACACTATCTTACTGGAAAAGACTTGCCTGGAGAAGAACTTCACAAAGCATTTCTGGGAAGAAGACCTTCGCTTAACTTCAACCATATGTGCGAGCTCAGATTTCGACTGCGATGGAGCAGTTGTCTTTTCTGAAATGGCCAATGATCTCCGGGTGATTTTTAGGGGAACTGAAACGTGGGGATTGTAGGGAAGACAAATGGTAGGTGAAGGCTGAGGAGGGAAGGCGCTCTCCCGGCAGACTGTCTGGTGCTTGCTGAGGGGAACAGAAAGCTTCTCCAGGGATTTCCCGGGCCAAAGTCCTGCTGATGAAGAAGAGGTGTTAGATTACCATCTGCAGCAGAAAGAGGCTAAGAGTTTGGGTGCTAACAAAAAAAAGGACGAGATCTTGTATAACATTTTTCAGAGACAATGCTGAATAAAGGGATACTGAAATAGGAGAAGAAACTGAAAACTTCCTGGAGACTGTAAA
The DNA here is from genome assembly GCF_000690775.1 of Eurypyga helias. NCBI lineage: Eukaryota > Metazoa > Chordata > Aves > Eurypygiformes > Eurypygidae > Eurypyga > Eurypyga helias. Next base: position 112,080 of record NW_010236431.1, read on the forward strand.
GAATCATACAGAAGAGTAAGTCCTGCCACAAGGAAAAGCAATAGAAAAAGGAATAAAATTTACTTTTTTAATACTTTATTTCTTGTGAGAGGTACTTGGCCATGCTTTCCCAAGCAGCGAGACAATAGCTGCTAAAGCCATGACAGCGGAAGCAAAAAAAAAGCCCTGCAATTATCTAGACTTTGATGATTCCCTTCTGTTTGTGCCAGTATTCAATAAACCCTCAAATTGCATGCTGTAGCAGGAGAGTGAATTTACTGCAGCCAAAATCATATGAGCGCAATGAATCAAGACAGCCTTCCCGCACTGCTCAGGCCTGGCTCACGTGTAACGTTCCGCACACTAATGCCTGCTCTCTTTCTTACACTTGGCGTAACTGGGGAAAAAGAACGGTAAAGCAGAATTTCAAAATCGCTTTAGTAGGTACCAGCTAAGGGGGAGAAACCTGCTGCCAGCACAAGGATGTCGCTACTGGTACCTCTGCCCAGTGACACCTGGTTTAGCTCCTGCTCGTTTCTTGGCTACTCAAACAGGCACGAGTTCGGTAAAAGTCTGAATTTTCTCCCCAACACCCGCCCAGCAAGGAGCGGTGGCAGCCCAGCACTTGTGTACTGGTCTGTAAAGAGTCCTCTTACTGGGGACTTTGTAATTGCCCAGAGTTGCTTCCAGTTGGCACCGTGCCCTTTTCTCTCATTTGTTTTGAAGAAAAGTCTGGTCTGAACTGGCGGAGGGACCGTGAGCACTTCCCCGCGCAGCCACGAGAGAGCACCCGGCAATTAGGGCTGGGAGAGCTATGCACTGCTCTGGGAAGGAATATCAATCACCGACAGCGTTATGAGCAACCCTTCGCAGGATTCCCTCCCCGCCTTACGCTCTTCAAACAAAATCGCCGTCAGGAATGCGAGCCGGGGTTAACTAAAGCCTCGCTACTTGTTTTGAGCCGTGAGTTGCCGCGAGGTTTAGCCACGGATTGGTGCGTCGGGGCGGTAGCTGTGAAATATTGCCCCGGCGCAGGGGAAGGGGGAGCCTGTCCCCCGGCTTTATGATATTCTTGTTCGAAGCCAAAGGCTGCCTAATGACTGCTGGCAACGTCGACAGCCGTTTAGCGGCGGCTAGCTCTTTACCTAAGTTGTCCATTTTCCTCTGTGCTGAGTAGTACTCAGGCATCGGCTGATCAAAGAGCCAGCCCATGAAATGCAGCTGAAATAAGTTTTCCACACTTTATTTCTCACATGTTAGATACATTGGTACAGACAAGAAATGCCGTGCTACGGGCAGGCGCTGGGCTGGGGTCTGCGGGGAGGCAGGAGCAGCCTGTCCATTGCCCGCTGCCGTCCCCGCCGGGGCACGTTTCTGATGCTCACACGAGGATTGCAGACATCAAAGCCTCGGTTAAGGTTTTACCTTTGTTTACAACGAGCTCACGCCAGTTTTTGCTGTAAGGTTAGAGGTGATCTATAAAAAGAAGACATTAATATAATAAGTATTGGAAAACCATTGACATCATAGAGGCTTCGTGTTCCTGGACAGTGCTTTCAAACGTGCCGAATAGTATTAAAAAAATGCAAAGATCTCTGCTCCTAAAACCTCAGATCACATCTGAATCATGTAGCTCATGAGGCACATGTTTACTCCTGTGGTCACTGGGGTACATATTTTCGCAGGCACGTAAGAGCAGCTCTCGGGTGCGAGGCAGCGTGCCTGGCCGAGAACTGTGATCTCCAAGGCTCGATCCTGCCCCGCTGCCAGAGCTGCTGCTGACTTGCATACCTCCACAAGCATCCCCTGGTTCTGGGGGGTGTCCTCCCCAGTGGGCAGGGGCATGGGCGATGCCCCCCGAGGCTCAAGAAATACCCTCAGCAGAAGGGCTTTTGCTCTTTGGTTCCATCTGAGTCAGGGCTCCATCTCTTGGGGGAGAGACCTTTTCCTCCCAGGACTGTGTCTGGGGAAGTTTTCTGTTGGTAGGAGGCAAAGGGAGAAGGTGCCTAAGGCTGAAGGGTTTGTAAAGGGAATTAGGTGCTTTTCCCCATGTCCTCAAAGGCACCCAGCTCCCGGTGAGGAGCCTCTGGCAACATCAGCCCCACTCCCTGGTGCTGCCGAGTTGGATCCTTTCAATAAGGATTAAAAAAACGCATTTTTATAAACAACAAAGCAATTAAGCACCGATACAACCCTGTGTGCTTTTTTGTATTTGGCTGCCCCTTGCAGAGACGCTCTGGCTCCAGCCATTCAAGCAGCTTCCTATGACTTCAAAACCAACCCACAACAACAACAACCGCCAGCTCTGCCACGCGTTGGCCCGCGCTGACCCCGGTGCACGAGAGACACGGCCCAGCCGGGCGCAGGCCCGTGGACCCCCACGCCTTTCACCCAGGGGTAACGTGAAGGCATCCCCTTCTTCCCAGGGTTCATCACCACCATTGCGATTGCCGTCATCCCTCTGCTGAGCAATAAACGCTCTCTCCGGATTGCGTAAGTATGTGTGTGACGATATGCAGTATTTATACTAAATACTTCTTATATGCAATGCTTATGTGTGGGTACCTAAGTACTGTAGGCATATAAACCAGGGAGGAGTGAAAAGCAGCAAAATGTGCAAAGCCACGTTTGAAACAACATCAAGTCCAGGAGCATTTCCAGTCCTGCCTTGGGGAGAGTCAGCCCCTAATTTAGCTGATGCTTCATTCAGGTTACCGTGGAGAGTAACACCACTAATTAAGTCTGTACTTAAATATTAGAAAAAGGATAAGGAAACAAAATCTTACTTAATACTTATAAATACTTAATAAAAAGGTTTATGTAAATACATTCAACTGGCAGCAGTCAGATGGTTGGTTCAATACCAGGTGCCACAAATCGTACCAGAAGGTGCTTTGAAGGACTCCCATAGTGTTTAGTGGGGAAGGGAAAAAAGTCCCCAAGTGAAGTACGTAACAGGTCTATTCCTCTAAGTACATTTTGGTTTATTGGTGGACAACAACCAACGCCGTGCAGTGATGCCGTGGGGAACGTAGTGCCAAGCAGCCGGCACTCAGGTCAGGTTTTTCACAGTGTTTTCTTGCTCCATTCATCTGATGATCCTAAAATGTTTTCAGAAGTTACAATTCTTCCTTCTGATATGCCTTGTACCCAGTAAATGCTGTTTGTATCGACTGCAAACAAATCTTAACTGAATCTATACGACTAATATCTAAGTTCAGAGAACAAAAATAATCATTCCAAGAAGTGTTTAAGGTGAACTCAAGCTAGGATTGCAGAAGGCTGGTGGAAAACATATTTTGATGGTGTGGGCTGACAGTCAGGCTGCTAAAGACACCTTCTGGATCTGTTTTAGGAATTGCTTATTAACCACTTCAATAATAAACAGAGAGATTAAGAACATGTAATAAAAGAAAATCCAGTGGATATTTCACTCGATATCCTCAAACATGACACATTTATTTCATTCAAAAATTCTCTGTTGTTGACTCTGTAATGTGATTCAATGTTTGCTTCAGTTAATGATTTTTAGGGATCTTTCATTGGCCTTTTTAATGTTATAAATATAGGGAAGATCTGTGCGACATATAGGGGTTCGTTTGCTTTTGAAATGTAAACACTATCAAAGGAATTTAAATAATTACTTAATCTTCACCAGGGAGTTTCTGGATGGCCATACACACCGAAAGAGCTGTAGAATAACACAGGGAGGGTACGTAGCTACAGGCCTGGCCCTGCGAAGTGAGTGGAGGGTTTTACTCCAATATGTGGTTTCATTTATGTGCTCCGGTGTTAGCAGGAACGGCCCCAAAGGTGGGTGCTGCTCTTGGAGGGTGCTGAGCATGAACTACCCTCAGGACTCTCATCGGAGGCACTGACTACTACATGGTTGCTAGCTCAACCTCTGAAGTGTGAGTTTAGCAGCAAACATGACTCTTTCAACTTTCCTTCAGAGAGAAATGCTATGGTGTATTTAATATTTGCTTTAACTGCATTTTAACCCTTTCTTAAAGGCTCGTTGAATGGGGGACTCTGGCTGCTGGGGAGAGATGAACCAGGGAAGTTCTCACGTGTCGTATGGAGAGCTCACCCAACCTTGCAGTGACCAGAGGCTTAAAAAGAAACAGTTGGTCCTTAAAGAGGTTCTCATTTCTGCTCTGAGCTAAAAAAATTACTTCTCACGGCTGAATTTTGCAGCCAGTGGATAAAATACAGGGGTAGTTAGTGCTTTCTTTGGTCTTAAGAAAATAAGTTAGAGTGGGTCCTTGGAGTTTACAGATACTTAATGCTTCCAGGATTGTTTTAAGATACGATTGTTAGGCATGTTTAAAAAAGAAAAAAGGATCTTTCAAGAGCTCATTTCCCAGAACCTTACCAGCCAATGGCCCTAATGGGCTCACACTGCACAGCAATTGTTGACTAATATTATGTGCTTTGCAGGAAAAAAAAAAAAAAAAAGAAAAGAAACAAACTGTTATATGTTTTTTGTTGAGATATATTTAGAGAGCTTTCTTATTGTTAAGAGCTTTAGGAACAATAATCAGTGGTATGTCATTCTGGTATTGTTAGCAAAGTCCTTTCTATTGAATTTTCAAGATGTTGTAAAGTGAGATTATGTGAGTAGCACCTCTGGACACTTTTTCCCATCATTGTGTTGGTATCAATCGCTGACTTCCACTGTTTCTCCTGGTATTAAATGAAAATGTTGTTTCCCACTACGCTGATTGGAGGCTGTATAATGCATGACATAACTGATAACCCTACTGAGATTACGCATTGTAGGATTCGAACTGCACGAGAAATTTGGACAACAAAGTAGGTGGCCACTTGGACTGGGAGACAAAGTTTAAAAGAAAATGTACCGGGATCATTGTTTCAGCTGAGACGAAGAAACATTATAAATGCGTAATTTATGGGGCTGGTTCCTCAGGTTTTTGGAAAAAAATGGTGTTTTTTTTTTTCTTTTCCCTCCTGTGGGGAAAGTAGGGAGAATATATTTTCCGAGGTCAAAGTGCTGCCCTAAGACACCCCAGCCTCTCACCCCCGGCAGAGCCCTATTACAGCAGAAACCCACACCCTGCAGAGACTCCTGACATTTTCCAAAGAGGAAATATTAAAAATTCAGTGGCAGAGTGGAGGAGGAGGAAGTTATGCTTTGGAACTAGCGGAGAGCTGAGAAAGCCAGATTTTTTGACTCTATCATAAAAAAAAAAAAAAAAGTGAAAATAATGAGAGGCTTTGAGCTAGCTTCTGTATTACACACACCACCAGTATCTGAGCAATGTAAGGACAGGCATAGGGAGTTTCCTTATAGAAGTTTTTGGCCAGTGCCGTTTCCATCACCCATATGTGGTTCTTTTCCCCCAGCACCATGCCAAATCGAGGCTGGTTCAAGATTTTTGTTGGGTTTGGGGTTTTTTGACTGACCCCAGTCCCCATTCCTCCTCTCTATTATTTGCACAGTGACTTTCCTTCCAAATTTGTTTCTTCCTAAGTTAATAGAGGGTGACATATGCATAGCTTGGCTTATGATTGACAGAAGGGTCATATGGCTTTCCACTCTCTGTCCTTCCTTACAAGCAGTGAAGGAAAGCATGGGACAAATCCTTTTACAAGTCACACTCCTGCCCTTCAGCATCTCTCAACCTGGTCTGTATGCTCAGCAGGGACAGGGACAAATTCAGACCTGATTCTGGCATTCCTCAGCTGATGGGGTGTTAAAACTAGTTCTTGATCTCCCATTCAGAGTTTTTATGGACGAGTGTAAAGCTGGAGCGAGTCGCTCCATGCAGTGGTTAAGGTTTTAATAGCTTTTAAGTAATAAAACCAGTAGAACTGCTTCCAAAAAGAGTACCAGGGAATCAAGTCTAACTGTAATAAAGGTCTTTACTTCATTATAGTGGATTGCAAAGTGTTCTGTGGCTTGTGGTTACACAGAGCAGAGGGTCTGTGGATCCTTCTGAACTAAATTTTTATAACACAGTTGTGATCGGAGCCGACATGTCCGTGACTCCTCTCCTGAGACAGGTTGGGCACCTCTCAGTGTGCAGGGACTTCACATTGGTCCGAGGGTGGCAAAGATTATCCTCCTGCAAGACATGAGCCAGGAGAGGCTGGTGCTGGAAAAGATCCCTGGTCATGCTCAGACTACAGATGAAGCCAAGAGAAGACACACCAGAGGGGTACCCAACAGGCCTAGCAGCTACGGAGGAAAGAGTTTGGTACAGGAAAACACCCGGTTCCATAAGATGTAAATCATTTAAATGTTTGTAAGAATCAGTTTTGAATGAAGACTAATGGGCTTTGTCCTCATTTTGCTTTCATTTTGCTCCTGGATGACCTGATACTGGGACCATTGCTGGGATTTTCACACAAATCC
>NW_010236431.1:118448-141580 GCF_000690775.1 Eurypyga helias
GCTGAAATTCAGGAGGAGTTGAACACATAAATTTATCTCCACGTCTCAGCTCACACCTTCATTTATTTTTTTTTTCTTCTCTTCTAGTGTACTGGCACTTCAGACAGAAGAAAAAAACTCTATTTTGGGAGTGGAGAAAGACCTGCTGATGGAGCAAGAGAGCATCCTTGGAGGATGCTGATGCTGTGGCTGGTGTTACATGGGCGGAGGATGCAGCTGACCAGGTTTGTCTCCCGTGACGGTAACTTTAATCATAGAATCATAGAATCATGGAATGGTTTGGGTTGGAAGCGACCTTAAAGCCCATCTAGTTCCAACCCCTTGGCCATGGGCAGGGACACCTTCCACTAGACCACGTTGCTCAAAATGCAGGAGGTAACGTGGTGAGCTGCTGGCTGAGCACCCCAAGCTGTCTTATCCACCATTGCTAAAACTCTCCCTCCGCCTGTTAACTTTTTCCAGGTGATTTTCTAGCAGAACTTTCTCCATCAGCCACCCTCAGGAAGAGAGACAGGCCAGGGCGAGGGCGGGCAGCCTGGACAAAGGGGCTGCTTTGCTAAATGACCATGTTATGCTGCTGCATACCTCAGCTCAATTAGTGTGGGGCTGTCTGGACCTTAATTAGGCCTGACACGCGCCTGTTGAAAGAGATTCCCCAGGAATTAAAGCGCTACTTCTCTAGTTTGAGTTGGCTGGTGATGCGAAACATGACACGGTTTTTGAGAATTTTCTGCGCTTACCATGAAACAAATATGCCACAGGTATCAAGCAGGCTTTGTTTTGGGGCTATAATCATATTACAAATTGAACACTTCCACATGTGCGTGCTGGCACATCTACCCTCGGCTATCTCACATGTATCTGCCCCAAGGTACAGATGCTGAGGTCTTGACACAGCATAATATAGATCTAAATATATTTTCCAGATTGCCTTAGCACATGCTAATGAAAATGAGGAGTGGAGACCTGAAAGAAGCAGCTGTTTAAAATTTTCTTCAATCCCAGAAAATCAACTTCTTAATTACTGATAATTTAAGCATCAAAATGACCACTAACCCTCTTCTCCCACTAGACTCTCCCAAGCTGGGAGGCCTGCTTTAAGACTCTCAGGCAAAACTTTTTCTTCGAAGTGTAGCATTTCATCGCATTTCTATAGCGTTTCTGGAATTAATTAGTATTAAAATAAAGCAGGAAAAAGGAGGGTGCTTTCTGGAGGTGCCTTCTTTCAGACCCTCTGCTCAGACAGACAGAGCAGATGCTGCTAAAACTTCTACCCAGCACGTTATACGAGACTACTTTTCTATTTCCACAGCACCTTTCATAATAAAATGTTCCCCAAACTCCCCCAAATGGATTTAAAGATATAAATAGCTTCAATTGCCATTAAAATATGGACCTCCTGAGTGAAAAAGGGAGGCTCTGCTTCCAGCACACAGTGGCAAAGGGATCTGTGTTCGGTCTGGTTTATGGTCATACCCAGGGGGGCGACCGGTCCCAAGCAAAATTTAGGCGGTAGTTTTGGGAAAAAGGCTTCAGTCTTGCAAGATATACCACAAGTTCCTGAATCCCTGCGTGGTAGTGAGGCCTCTTTTCAGGGATTATTTAAATGTTAGTCTGCCTAAAATCTAAATTCTGGGAAAAGAGAAATTTGCTGAAAATTGTTTTCCTCCAGCAGCAAATGAATCTGAGTAGAGGAAAAATAAAAAAGGCAAAGGAATAATTTTTTTTTTTTTTTTTACTTTTAATTTGGTGGTCTCCCCTTCACCCTCTCACCAGACTTCTTTAAGGGTCTCTGAATTGTAAAGCTGAACCTTTCCTAAAGCTGGCACCATTTTCTGTATAGAAACAAAAGATTAATTACTCTGGCTATTGGAAGCCACAGACTAGATACACCACAGACCTACTGAGCCGTGCAATGGGATGGGAAAGAGGATGGTTTTGGCCAGGCTGCAGAATACATTTTTCTTGTAACAGGAGTTCTGGCAAGGTACGTGGTCTTTGACATGGAGAAAGGGTCTTCTGTTTGGTGCTGGTTGCCTTCGCTTGGTTTAAATCATTACTGGAAGCATCTTTAAAATCAACGAGCTTTTTTGTGCCGCTATGTGACTGACCAGCAAAACCACAAATGAGACTTAATACAGCTGGAAGGCAGCAGAGGGAGGCAAAACAACCCAGGAGTTTGCAGCAAATCTCTCTACATCTGAGCAAGAGGGACCTGACAGAAAGTTTTACAGCTCAAGACATGCATGGAGCAATGGGCCAAACTGAATCACTGAGCAAAAGCAGCCTCACAAATGTTTTTATAATAACTTCCCCTCCCATTACGCCACAAATGTGGGTATTAATGCAGGGCTGACGCGGGAACTGTGCCTCGGACCCGCAGTGGTACTGGGGATCTGGGCCAGGGTGAAATATTGATTAATCATCGTGTCATGCTGGTGCTTTGTTAGAGTCTGCAGATAGGAATTGAGGTGGTAATATGCCGCTCCTTTGTCTAGTAAGGCTGCTGTATCACATGGGAATGATTTGTTGACCTATGGTAAACTACTACAGAGGGGTGAACAGTAGGAAGATGCTGAAATCAGCCAAAGGCAGGTTTTTTAAGTATGGAAATTAATTTTTTCCTGAAAAACCCCAACAAACCAGAACAAAAATACTGTAGCTGAAAGCCAGAAACATCACTCCTCACTTAGCAGTCTGTTTGCATCTGGACAAGTGCATCTGTGTGGTCCACTGGGGAGAATATGACACAAACACAAAAATTATCCCAGTTTTCTTTGTTTATTCCAGGGGATGAGGTGGCTAATCAAATCTGGGTTGGCTTTTCAGCTATTGCTCTGGGCGAATAACTGCCATTGAGAAAAGGCAAAGAAAATCAAAGCCATGGTGAGGTATCTACATGGAGACCCCTTGTGATGTTTCGCCCCCTTTACTCCTCCTTTACTCTGTGAGGTGGGGCACTTTCCCATGAAAACACAAAGCTCAGGGCTCTCAATGGGAACATCAGCCCTGGGGTTCGATGAGCTGGTGGCAGCCACTCCCTGATGGTCAATCAACCTCGTTATGTTCAGGTTAAACTAACCGTAGGGCTCAGCTCAAGGAGAACTTCCCCTGACAGTTATGGGAGTGTGTTACCGTAACCCAGAACATTAAACCCAGGAGAAACTGTCCCACCCTTTCTCCACCTCCCAAACCCCTTTCATCTAGGGCAGGTGAGGGCAGAGCTGATAAGAACTGTCATTGCATCAAATTAAAGGGGAAAACGATCTGGAAAGTTGTTTGCAGATAAAACTTGACTTGATTAATCTATTTGTTCTCTTTATTTGGCAGAAACCTAAAACCAAGTTTCACAGTGACTTTAACTGCCCTAAAAATAATAGCCTATTTATGCAATTATCTGCATGTACCTGACCATTGGCTCAGGCCAGTGAAGTGAGCACAAGAACATGAACACAGGCCTTTTTTTTTGTCTTTTTTTTTTTTTTTTTTCCCCAGGTGTGGTTTAGGCTTCCTGCATGGAAACCACTGGCCCGTAGGTCTCAGCGTGCCATCAACCTGTGCCTGAGGCGCAGGGGCTGTACAAGCAAACCAAAGGCAGCCCGGGCCTGTCCTTCCTGGGTTTGGATTCACCCCTGCCAATGCCCCTCTTGCTACGTGGGGGTGATAAACCAAGTCAAACCGTTGCTGGGATGAAGACAAGAATGACATATACAGGTTATTCTGAAGTGTAATTTAAGGATCTGGTGAGCTACAAGAGGTCTTTGTGCGCTGAAAAAGTCTGAGAGGAGCGCCCCTGTCTTTGGCCTGGAGACAAGGCCTCCATCTTTGGAGGTAGGTCTGGTTTCTGTGGCACTAGATTTAACCAAACCTTCCACAAACCATATTCCCTAAATGTGCCTTTCTCACTGGTGTGGTGCTGCCTTTAACATGCAGCTTGTTACTGATACCCAGGCATTGTGTTCCCTCTTGATCACAGAATCATGGAATGGTTTGGGTTGGGAGGGACCTTAAAGATCATCTAGTTCCAACCCCCCTGCCATGGGCAGGGACACCTTGCACTAGACCAGGTTGCTCCAAGCCTCATGCAGCCTGGCCTTGGACACTTCCAGGGATGGGGCATCCACAGCTTCTCTGGGCAACCTGTCCCAGTGCCTTCCCACCCTCCCTGGGAAGAAGGGCATTGCTTGCTCACGCCAGCTTGTTTGCAGCTGGGGACAGCAACCCTCAGTCCCGCTGCACAGAGACCCCACAGCGTGCCACATTCACTCTTTCAAGCCATTTAAAGGACAGCTCTGTGCAGCAGCTGCAAAGACCAAGCTTGGCCAGGTGTTGCAGTCAGGGACATCCCCCCCCGTGGTCCCCTTTGGAGCTGACCGAGCTATTTTCTCCCCGCTGATGGGAAGAACAGGAAAATGTGCATTACCTTTTCTTCCCTTACGCTTTTCCTTGACATCCCACCTCCCACCGCTCTGCAGCTTGTCCAGAAGACACAGGGCTTTGGACCTAATTTCAAGTGATACGCCCAAAGTAAAATATTCTCTTTTTTTTTTTTCGTTTAGACCCTAAAGGCTCATTTCATGCAGTTGGAGGCCCGTTGAGCTTCTGGACTATGGATTTTTATCATTCTGGTGAGTCGGTATTTGCCATCAGCCAGCCAAGCCGCTGCTTCCCGACATCATCCCCATGAGCAGCAGGGGAGGTGCATCACGAGCCCGAGCTCAAGGCCCCACAACAGTGTTTCAACGTGACCTTGCCCCAGTCCCTCCTGTAAAATGAGTGAAATATTTCTCTTTTCTAGGGTAGGGTTTTGAAGCTTTAAGGATTGATCTTAGACCCTCCCAAAGGTCTACTGAGAGGCTCTGGATTGGGTCCCAAATTGCATGACGAAGCCCAGGATGCTTCGCAGTGCCGCATCCTCTGGTCACCCTTCTCTCAGGACCCCACAGACAGTCTCTTTGCTCCCCAGACTGCAAAAGAAATATGACTTTTGCCCTGACCCAGACAAAAACAAGACAGTAAGGAAAAAGATCCCTTCAGTTTTGTAGTCCTTTATTTTTTTTTTAAGTCGATCCTCCCATAGTAATGTACTGAAATGCGTAACAGTTACATTGTACAAAGCATTTAAAGAAAGTACCTCAACTTGCCGATTATTTCAAAATGAGATTATAAACAAAAAGGAAAAATAAGTCTGGTCCCTCACTAAAGGCCAAAAAAAAAAAAAACCAAAACCAAACCCCAAAAAATAACTGAATACCTTCTGTTATTTATTTTTTTAAAACAGAAATTTGGAACACTTCATCTTACAAATAGGATTAACATGAACGTAACATCACACAAGCTCGCAGACAACCAGCATAAAATATTGGGTACAGTTTTTTAATCAGAAGAATCATGCTTTCATGAAGAAATTATAACTGTTTATACAATTGAATCAATTTACTGTATTACAAAAAAAACCCCAAAACAAAACCCTAAGTCGCATCTATTAGTTATTTAGTTCATTAAAAGGCAAAAATAAAAGAGGAATGTAAGAAAACTTCAAACACTGTTTTGCACTCCCATATACACAGATCAGTTCACCTCACTTTTTTTTTTGAAGTACATGGGTGCCTCACATCGTAACGCAGCGGGGGACTGCAGCAGTGCTGTTTGTTATAGGAACAGTGCTATTTTAATCAACAAACAATCGTTTGCCAACAAATAAATACATGGTACACACAACACAAAGAAGAAATTAGAGGGTAGGGGGGGAAAAAGGAAACACTACAACAAAATAGTGACATGATTGTCGAAAATTAAAATCTCCTTACAATGATTTGAACTAGTGGTGCTGTCGATGAACGCGGTGCTTTCACGGAATTATCTGGATGATTTAGCTCCTTGGAGTAGTGAACATTCATAGTTTACAATATACACAAGCCTCTTATGTATTGTTTCTCAGAGTTCTTTTTTTTTTTCCTTTTTTCTTTTTGTCTTTGTTTTTCCTTTTTTTTTAACAATGCAGTTGAGACGGCAAAAGAATTACGGAGAGAACAAAATATTCCCTGTTACTTCTTTCTACATTTACGACGGATAGTGTGCATTTGACAGAACTAGTTTCGTTCCTTGAAGGGCTAAAATGCATAAAGCTTTAATGAAGAGATTTGTACATAAAAGCAACTGTTCCCAATCCTGTGTCAAACTATCTTATACAAAAAGAAAATCAATTCAGTTCCTACTTTAAAGGAGTGCCCATGTGTGTATCAATGCAGTCTTAACCCTTTTGCCCCTGCCCCTCAAAGCCGGGTGGAACTGGAAGACACTTTTTCCCGGCCCCGGTTTACATAATCCACTGAAACTCTTTTTTTTTTTTTTTTTTTTAAGTCGCATTGATCCTCCAGAAGTCAGCAGCTGCCTTTGCTGTGCAAAACAAAATATTGAGAATAAATAGTTTCTTTCTTTTTAAAATTATTCAGTTTAAGGTCACCGGACTTTAAATGAGTGACCCTGCAGATTTATAAGGCATTCTGCTCAGCAGTCTTTTAAATAGTCATCTATGAAAGAGCCATGCTACTGGTTTGGACTTGGTCCCAATCTCGGTCAGACTTCGCAGTGTCATACGTGACTGATGGACTGAATGGCGCTGGATTCCGCAGCGGCTCTCGCCATACTGTGCCACATGTTGGGAGAATTGTGGGATGAGGAGTGAAGGGAGTCCTTGTCGGAGAGAGAGAGCATCATCGCATACGCCTGGACGGGGAAAGAAGGACAGAGAGGTCACGATCCCGCGGCGTGGATCTGAGCTGGGACCCATGCCACCCCTACATGGTTGGGGCATCATTTAGGCTACAACTGCTATTCTGACATTAGTGAAAAAAAAAAATCAAAATGCATTAGGTAAAACCACTGTCAACCTTTTCACTGACACTTTTGACTCACTAATAGTAATAATATTTTTTTGCTTTCATCTGGCTTCACAAAGTTCTGAGAAACCTTTGATAGTAGACAAGGCCCCAGAGCCTCCTTTGCCTTCAGACTCTTGGCACAGGAGGCTCTTTTGAAGAGTCTGAGGAATCACATTATCCCTTGGCTGGTCCTGTATTTCACCAAATACCACAGTCTCCTTTGCTGACCTTTTCTACAGGCATATTCTGCAATTTTAAAAACAGGAATCTTTTAAAGGGGCTAAGAAAGACCAGTTTTTGATTAATATTAAAAAAAATTTCAAGAAATAGCACTAGGATATCAGTCTGGTTGTTGCTGGCTTTAAAACGTGCCATGGACCCATAGGCAGTAACATCCAACCGACTTCAAAAACACCAAAAAGCCAAGGTGGCCAGATGTCCAAGTCGCAGCCCACGGCATCCGAGTGACTGCGCCGTCTGCCTGAAAGCAGCGCCAGGCTATTTCTTAACGTGGCACTTCTGCGGGCAGCAGACGGGAACAAAACCAGTAAGAAAAGTAAAGCCCGTCCCCCGTTATCAAGGACCAGAGCATCCCGCCATGTCTCTGGGGGTTGGTGGGAGCACAGGCGGAGGTCGGGGCAGGCCGAGGTTTGCGGATGTGGAGCACAGCCCCGTCTGCCGAAGCTGAAATGACCCTGCCTGCCACACACTAACAGTTTAATCCTTTGGGTGTTTGGCAACAATAAAATTTTAACCGAGTTAAGCTTTTACCTGGGATTTGGATTTCCTGTACAATGGTTGTTTTAGGTCCTCTGGCAGCTGGGAAGTATTGAAAGCTGCCAACTCAGCTTCACTATATTGATTTTCTTCCATTTTCCTCATTTTGAGGCTATCTGTGAAGTGCCTTATGTGGTCCAAAGCTGAAAGTCCAGTCTTATTATACTCCTCCTCTTTATACCTACAAAAACACCACGGAGGTTTTAACATCAAGTAAACGATCCCCTCTGCATTCCCTCTTCCTCTTGGATTTACACATCTGAGCAATTTCCCCTTTTTTACACTCATAAACCACCTTGCCCATGGAACTGTGATCCTGAAATAAAAGAAATTTCTTTTTCTTTCCTATAGAGGAGAGGATGGGCAGAGGGAGCAGGGGAGGGAGATGTCCCTCTCCTGGGGTCTTCACAGCCTTTCACAAGACCATTACGGGAGCACAGGTCAGTTTACGGAGCAGATAACGTCTCTCCCATGAACATTTCCTGTCTCACCCAGAACCTCACAATAGCTGCCCAAGCACAGTTATTTCTCCTCTTAAAGGCTACAGATTGCATGAAGAGACAGACAACAGGGCTGGTATTGACCCAAACAAGGACACACGTTGCTATCGTAACTGGGAAGCTGGCTACTTCGGACCTGTTCCCACGGCACAGTTTGGTGCTGGCACTCTTGTATGGCTTATTGTTTTTATTCTGTGTATCGGGCATTCCAATACTCGGAAGGAACCAACCTGCCAGGGGAAGCTTTGCAGTTCATGTCCAAAGTACTCGTTTCCTCATAATCCTCCTCCGGAGTCCCCTCGTGCATGTCACTCGTAACAGGTTCTTTGACTGCTTTCCCTGCCATTTCGCTCTCTTCATCTTCTTCGTCCATCATTACTTCATCTTCTGCCTCTTCGTCATCCAGCAAATCTGAGTTCTGGCTGGCTACCATGGCTTTTTCATCCTTAAAGTGGCTGCCATTCATTCTGAAAGTACCAAAACAAGCCCAAGCAATAATTACAAATCAGTTATGAAAGCTCCTCACCAGCAGACTGGTAAATCTGAACAGGATCTGTTCCAGTAGAATAAAGTGATTTCTGTATTTTGTCTCTTTGTTTAGCTGCAGACGTTTAGGCAGTATTGGAGAAAGTTCCACTCAAAAATCAGTGGGATGTTACAGTGCCATCATCATGGGATTTTCCTGTTATCCTGGGAGCCTAAAACTACTGTTCCAGGGGAGGCATGTTCAGATATCCATTCCAAATTTTCTCACGCATTATTTCATCTCATGTTTTCAATCATATATGTAGTCTGGGCAAAAAAACTCACTGACTTTTAACAGGAGCTGTGGGGGCCAAGAAACTGAAAATCAGATCTGGCGTTTTCCAAACTGACATCCAATACTGCCTTCAGTGTTTTAAAGTCAAAATTACATGCGTAATTAATTTTGCATACTACCACCCATTTGGAAGCCATACTTACTACTTCCCTGAACGTATAGATTACACACATGGGAACCTAAAGGACTTGAGCTGAAGACCTGAAGACTGGTCTGCAATATTGCCTCCCCGCTGAAACGCATTATCAACTGATTTGAAGGGTAAGAAGTAATGAAAAGAAAGGTCATATAGCATTTTAAGTGCATTTATTCTTATTAAATGAGTAATTGTAGCAATACACACATGGAAAACCATTTGGCCACCCACTTTTATTACGTCGTTCTCTGCTTTCACACAATGACTTCTCTTCACTACTTCCTATGGGATTTTATCAAGGACATAATACCCACACTGAAGTAGGGGTTTGTTTGTTAACGGCCTCAATCCTGCAGGATTCTGAGCATCCGTAGCTGCATTGTGTCCGCCACATTAAAGGAGAGCCAAAGAAATTTGGCACCGCCACGTTGACGTACGCACGGCCAGAGGTACTAGTGGTGGAGAAGGGCCGAACTCGGCGGAGCCACACGAACTCACGCTACCAGTGTATCTGCTCCGCTGTGTTACGTAGCAGAGAGGCCTTGATTCATCTATTGTTCTCATTGTGCGAAAGGTCCTTACTCTTCCAGGAATACAGTTATAAAAATGGAAACCTTATTGTCCGCCCGCAGTTTGCTTTAGACCCCATGTGCAGGACAATATGGAATATTTCAAAAGTTTGAGCAAGATAAGGATGAGCCCTAGCAGTGCATTTGGTACTTAACATCTGACTTGCTGCCCGCTTTAGACTCCGTGTGCTTCAAACTGTGCGGGACAATATGGAATATTTCAAAAGTTTGAGCAAGATAAGGATGAGCCCTAGCAGTGCATTTGGTACTTAACATCTGACTTGCTGCCCTAACAGATGTACTTTCTTATGGAGCGTGCACGAGTGAAAGCTGCTTTCTTATACAACAGCATCCCTTTCCTAAACAGAACCGTTTCATCTATTTTCTGAGCAAATCCCAGCTGATTGTCACGAGGTCAATATTGGATTAGAAAATACAAAAAGCTAGAGAATGGTCTGTTTATATCACAGTATCAAAAACTCTGAGGCTGTGCAGATTTGGGAGAGCTGAAGCAGCCACCCCCCTCTAAGATAATCAGAGCAATATCTCTTTTATCATCTTTTATTTAAATAGGCAGAAATAAGAAATGGTTGAGCACAGTTTGGGCTGCCAACTTGCTTGTTATGCTCAATTGAGGCTGCTAGAAATGAAAGGGAGATGGACTACAACCAAAGTAACAAAAGCCATGTGATTAAGAAAACAGATTCTCTAATTATGCTTTCAAATGCAGCAATTTGCCAGGGATAAAATATCCATCAAGAGCAGTCTGAAGTGCCAAATTTAGAAAGGAAACACTGCACAACCCAGCAACCTTTTCACTTTGCTGACTTCCTGTCAGTGGACATGTTGAGACCAGATGTGCAAAGAAAAAAATCCCAAACCCTCATTGCCAATCAAGTTGGAATGAAATTTGAATATGCATGTAATCACTTAATCCAGTACTTTCGTGGAAATCGTGTTATGTCCACCATTTTTATCCCTCCACAAAGACATCTGGAAACGGAGAAGTTTGTCACCAACAGTAAGAAATTTTTGATGCTGATAATGTAATGCCAATTCAAAAGCACAAATAATGCATAATGCAAAACCAATCTCAAAGAAATATGTATAGCTGATGTGCGTACCCATGCTACAGCCTTTTCTGCTGAGCTGTATTTTTATTAGCTGAAAATATTTAGAAGTGGTCTCTGTTCTGCTAGTTCAGAAGAACTGAAACACTTGAGACTTAATAAATCTTAATAGGAAAAAGTATCTCATTGTGGACTACCAATGCCTACCTGTGGCCTCACGGACTTTTTGCTAGTCAGCATCTTTCTTGGGATTGAGTTACTTACGGGAAAGGACGTGCAGTTAGAAACTGTCGTTTGATCCAAGAATTTAACTTAGCCTACTTTATTAATTACACATTTACAGTGCATTTAAATCGTAAGGCTCTGCATTTAGCCACAGGATGTAGAATTCACCTGTTCTGCTGTGAATGTAAAATGAAGGAATTTTTCAACAGGATTAAAATGACAGTGGGAACTTGAAAAGGAGAGTTCCTGATACGAGGAGAAATGTGTTCACAGATGAACCTTCTGACCAGTGTCTGCCACTGGGAATACGCTCGTGCACGATGGGGAGGGGATCAATAAGTTTCTTTCCATAAGACACCAAGGTGAACACTGAAGCAATCAGATTACTAAAATAACTCTGGCTCCAGACATCATAAAAAATGAAAAATCAGGCTTAATCTGGAAAAGGCAGAGCAGCACCTTTTGAAGGCAGGTCAGTCGCAACTCACCTCTCCTCCGAGTTTCGGGGGGACTGATTGTTGTGGTTGCTGTTTCCAATGAAATTCCTAATTTCTGTGAAGTAGGAGTCTTCCTTGTCATCTAGGATTGCCCCCGTGCTTTCCAGTTCTGAGTGAGGTGAAGACGTTGCAGTACCTTAAGGCAAAACAGAGAACTTCTTATATTGCTGATCCTTTACATTTTGTACATTCAACCATTTACATAAAACTGAAATTGAAGCAATGGTTAAAATGGATGAAAGCCAGAAAAAGTTGGTCATAGCGATCCATCAGCTTTTGGCCATAAACCCAGTGATTAGAAGGGAAGTGTTATTATCCGTGGGCTAAGGTGGTTTCCAGCCAAAATGACTGCTTGTATGCTGGGTGCCATTTCCATGGTTTATAATCGCTTTTGCCAAGTATCTATTTCAACATCTCCTTCCTGTTCCCGTGCGACTCCAAGACTGCCAGTCAATATCTGTGTTACACCAATGGCTCAACTGAGCAAATGGAGCTTCATTTTAGCTAGTAATTGTGTAGATTTGCTTAAAATATGGAGCAGCCAGTGACATAATCCCTCAGATTCACTAGGATGGAGAGACCAGTGACAGACGTCCTTCTCTGAGCATCGGGGTAAAGACAGCTCTGCAGTCTGTGCAGGTACTTGGTTATTTCCAGAGGAGCAAAATGTAGACTGAAAAGACTGCAGACAGTGTTTTTATTAAACCCTGCCGATACCTAAACCAGACCAATGAGATCCACTACCTGCTGCTGCCTTCGCTGCTGCTGTGTGGTGACCGATTTGCTTTGGGGCTTGGGAGGCACCATTACCTCCATAATAGCTAGTGCTTTTCGGCTCCTGACAGTGGGAATATTTTAGAAGGTGCCAAGAAAATCTTTTAGAGTGCCCCCTGAGACTCTAAATCGAGGACTCCTATTGAGAGCCAAGTGATTGCGGAGATGGGATTAAACCAATTTTCCCAGTCTGTTCTCCAAATGCTATGGTTGTCTTAATTAAAACCAAAAGAAAAGACCTCATCCAGTGGTATTAAGTTATACAAGGGTAGAGTTTATGCTGGGATTTTCAAAGCACTTTAAATGTCAGCAGAGCTTAGGCCCTTACATATTTTCCAAAACCCCACTCATCGGAGCAGATGGCGCAGGGCAACGTGTGCCTACTGACACTCAGCAGCATTGAAAGCGAACGTCCAGCCCCTGTACACGAACGCTGGTGGCACATAGGGCACGCTGGGGAGAAAAAAGGCATACATACCAGACATGTTCCCATTCTCGTGCTTTTTTAGATGTCTGTCAAGATTGGTTTGTTGACCAAAACACCTGTCACACAAGTGACACTTGAATGGCTTCTCTTTATTGTGGATGTTACGGACGTGTCTCTGCAGGTTAGAGGATATGCTAAAGGACCGGTCACAGTATTTGCATCTAAATAAATAAAAACAGGTGGGTAGAAAAGGGTTTGTTAGTAGCTGGAAGTGTAAAATCTATCCTAAGAGACATGAATCATGCAATGGTTTGGGTTGGAAGGGACCTTAAAGATCATCTAGTTCCAAACCCCCTGCCCTGGGCACCTAGTTCCATCTAGTTCCAACCCCCTTGCCACAAAGCGCCTTCTGGGCTCAGCCTCAGTACCTAACTGCAGTGCCCTGGTCCCTGCTGAGGCAAAGCCCTCCCTGAATCATGAAATGGTTTGGGTCAACCCCCTTGACCTTCTGGGCATCTTCTGGGCTCAGCCTCAGTACCTAACTGCAGTTCCCTGGTCCCTGCTGAGGCAAAGCCCTCCCTGAAATGAAGACAAGTTTTGGCTGAACAACTGGAGAGCTGTGCTCCTGGAATGGAGACGTCGCTCCTACAGTGGCTTTTTAAGCTTTAATTCACATTAGGCTTTACATTCTAAATACTGCCTTTAGGAATAAGTAATATTTCAGAGCTAATGGCATCAAATTAGCTAGGGTAATAGATTCCCATGTTTTTAAAACTGTTGCACGCAAAGTTGGGAAGTTTGAAAACAGTAGAGCAGTAACTCTATTGTTTCATGTGGTGCCAATACAATACAATTAAACACTTTTGGAAAAAACATGAAACGGATCTCTTCTAATGCTCAAATAAGGTAAAAATGGCTATTTCTTTTCCTATTCTAAATTATACTGTGTGATTAAATCTTTTCTTGAGGAATTAGCTTGCTCGATTGCTAATCCCAGAGGAAATTTGGTTATCTTGCAAAAACCAGCAATAAACAATCCCAACCTTTAATACTGTGCCAATGTGAGTAGTTTAGTCTATCACTCTGGTACCAGAGGCATCAATTTTCATACTCTGTAGCGATTTGGAGTCCCTAAAGCCTTTACTGTATTGCTCTTTAAGCCATTACTAAGTCATACTATAACTATTCCAAATTCGCTGGCTGGCATGTAGCCAACAGTCTTCACCACTTTAGTTTTTCAATCTTCTACTTCTCCTGTACTTCTCTTACGCTTGTCAATGATGTAAATTTTTTTTTTTAAGTGCTGAAATCATCCATTATGCTACTAATTACTCGTGGCTTTTATGTAGTGGATGAGCATAACATGCACCAAGACCTTTCTTCAATAAAATTAGATGTGAATCTCATTTCCCAAGGAGACTAGAGGCAAAAAACATATTGTTTCCTCACAAACAATGAGCTTACTCTGCTCTTTACAGCTCATGAAATGCAGAAATTAGTGCATTTGTTTTACTGGAACATTAACTGGCTTCTTTCCAGTTGATTTAAATTAGTCTTTCATTTTCAGTAAGGTGAAGCTTCTATACACATTTCTGCATGTCACTAAGCTGCATGTCCTGGAGAGAGTATCACATACATATTCTTATCAACAAGAGAGTCCACCCACATGGGTTTTGGTTAAGCAGACCTCAAAAAGGACCACATTAGGCAGAAAACAAATAAATACAGTAACGCCTTCGTAACAGAGACCTTTCAGAAATCAGATGATTGACGAAACGCCCAACTGTAGGCTGCAAATAACACCATAGATCTCTTAGAAAAAACACATTTTTGCAAGGGAATATATGACTGTAAGGCCTGTCGAACATCATAGAATCACAGAATGGTTTGGGTTGGGAGGGCCCTTAAAGACCATCTAGTTCCAACCCCCCTGCCATGGGCAGGGACACCTTCCTCTAGACCAGGTTGCTCCACGCCTCATCCAGCCTGGCCTTGAACACTTCCAGGGATGGGGCATCCACAGCTTCTCTGGGCAACCTGTTCCAGTGCCTCAACACCCTCTCTGGACAGAAATTCTTCCTGGTATCTAATCTACCCCTCCCCGCTTTCAATTTAAACCCATTACCCCTTGGCCTGTCACTACAGGCCCTTGTAAAAAGTCCCCCCCAGCTTCCTTGTAGCTCCTTCAGGTACTGGAAGGTGCTATAAGGTCTCCCCGGAGCCTTCTCTTCTCCAGGCTGAACAAGCCCAACTCTCTCAGCCTGTCCCCATGGCAGAGGGGCTCCAGCCCTCGGAGCATCTTCGTGGCCTCCTCTGGACTCGCTCCAACCACTTCAACCATGCTGGTTCACAAGTGCCAGCTATCCCGCAGGGCAAAGGCAGGAGTGGGGATGGTGCCTGGGCGGCTGCCTAAGCCAAAAGAATTTCACTAACGAGGATCAAAACCTTCCCCCATCTCCGCAGCTCCAACAGTGAATATCAACATCGATTGCAAAAAGCCGTGTTTGAGACTAAAACACAAGGTGGGTCATCAGCGCGAAGGAGTGAGCGCTGGAGCTGGCTGAGCAAGGCTGTTGAAGGCTCACTCCCTCGTTTTATTCGCTTGGCCACACCACAGACACAGGTGAGGGGTCACGGTACCTATAGGGCTGCTCTCCAGTGTGTGTCCTCAGGTGACGTGTTAGGTTTGCAGATCTCGGGAAGATCTTGCCACAGTATCTGTGATAAGAAAAGGTATGATAAGGCAATGCAGCCTGCAATGGCTTCTTCCCAATCTGAGCTGCCCCACACGCACAGCCCAAATTGGGTCATTAATATAGGATACTACTGGTATAGCTTTGGTGTAATGACGCTGCAGTAAAGTAAGTCAGCAAATATAAGTGACTGAGACATACACACACAAGAACAGGACTGGAATTGCTGGCACTGACCAGCTTTTCTTGTGCATAAGCAAAGGATATATGAAAACACACGAGTTTTAAAGATCACTCAAAATTTCTAAGCTCACGAGGTGATTATGTGTCACATTCAGATTTGGAATCAAGAGAATATCTTATTAAAGCTTTGGATTTCTGCCTCCGTGTAAGCAAATTTCCAACCTTTCAACCAACTCTACGTATCAGCAAACATGACATCATTCTGTGCATTGAATAGGATCAGAGCAGACAAGACTCAAAGACCTAATCCATCAAGGTATGTTTCTATAACAACATGTCTTGAAAGAAGGTGACATGTTTTCAAAAAGATCAGATAAACCGATGTGCCAGTGTCAGACACCTGCGCATTCTGGAGATGATATAGAGACCCAGATAATTTAATTTTAAAACCATTCTCCAAACTTGATAATATGTCACAATAACGGCAGTCATGAGCCCTCCCCTCTTCATCCCAGTAACATTAATATTCAGTTTATAATTGGCTCAGTTCTATTAATGACATTCAGCCCATTTTTGCACGGGGACAGAGCACGCACACAGCGCGCTCTGAAGTGAACGAGGGTAGTGGTTGCTCCACATGATGACTTTGAAGACTGCATCCCTTCATTTTTAACATCCCATTTACTTCTTCACGACGTGATACATAAGCCTTCAAAATACCCACACAGCTAATTCTACTCTCCTCGACAAAGCTCCCATTCATTTTGGTTGCACGTACAATGACTATCTTCATTGTGGGTTTTTTTAAGTCTGTACACATAAGTCGTAATAAGTCATGTATTTTATCACTGATCCCTTTGGATATTAAAACCAGAAGCCTGAGAAAAAACACGTCTGTAGTTTATGATCAAAAAAATCAATAATGAAAGCACACTTGTGCATTTGAAAGTGATGAGAAAATCTGGAAAAGAGAATTGTTTATATAACAGTTTCCACCTCATTTATCAAACTGGTATGATACAGGGCAAATTCTTTGTTTCATAACACCAGTAATTTAATAAATAAGAACCCCAAAGCTAAAGGCTTTCTACATTTCGCTGTGCACAGAGAGTCCTGAAAGACCCACTGTGGGTTTTTTGGGATTTTGGGAGCCCGGGAGGGTACCACGGGGCAGCTTTGGGTCTACCTGCAGGTGTAGCGCTCCTTGCCCTTCCGCAGCAGGGTCTCGGGCAGGGCGCTCGGCGGCGCACGGAAGTTGAACATGGACGGCACTGACTGGATCAGCTCGCTGGCCTCCGGTTTCAGGGCGCTAAAGCTCTCCAGCTTCTCGGCCATATTTTCTATAGCTGACATCTGCAACAGAAGACAGCACAGAACCCATCACGGTGAACACTGCTTCGGCTTTCTGCCCTCGCTGGAAACCCGAAATACGAATGATGTACGCTGCCAAGGTAAAATAAAAACCAATAACAATAAAAAGGCAATGTAGAGTTGCAGTCACAAAAATTATGGGGCACATTAGGCAAGGTGGTAGCCACGATGTCCCACTTGGAATAACGCCCGTAACTGTTATAGCAGGGTGCTGTTTCTCTGCAAGGCCAGCACGCAGCAGAACTTCTGTCCTGACTGCTACAACGGAGAGCTGCTTCCACACAAAATCTAAACTAGCCAGTGTTCACTTATTATTTTTAAGCCTCAGCTTCTATTAAATTCCTGTGTATGCAATCATGCTTTGTGGGTCTGTGCCTATGAGTCTGTGCATCCCACCTACTGAAACCATTGGCCATTTTTGACCAAAACAACAGAAAAAATAGAGATCCCAACAATAATTGCATTCCTTCATGGCTTTTTGTTGGTGTTTTGGAGGTTTTTTTCTAAAGGACTTGCACAGGACAAATATTGCAGAGAACACCTTATGAACACTACCTCAACCAAGGGCTGCAACAAGCCAGATCCAGAGAGGCTCCATCAATGTCCCATCCACATCCAACCATTCATTCCAGTCTTCTTGCCCATCGCAGTCAAAGGCCATGAGATACATCTTTGAGAAATGAGGATTTGGTGGGCTTGGGGCTATTTGTTTACATTACCTGCTAGATTCCCATCCTGTTTTTCTAAAACCTCTTAATATTCCTCCTCCACATTCAGCTGCTTGTAAATCTTATGCCTCTACTCTTAGTTAGCTGTCTTAAAGGGCTTTAATTTTCAGACAACAGACATTAAAATAATTTCTGGAGAATGGTTTCCTTTACAGTGTCTGGAATTGACTATAAAAAAACTGCTCTGAAACCTCTAACATTGTCACCTGGAGAGTTCAAGAATAGTGACAGGTGAGACTAACCATCTGCCTCTCCATAACACCTCAAACAAATGGAAAGGAAAAAAATAAAGAATCCCAAGATCTCACCTACAGAGCATAAAACCCACAGCATGAGTCCTGTGCAATACCTGGCTGGTAACGAAGGAGGAAATCATATGAAAGACAAGATGCTGAACACTCCTCAGCTGAGCACACCTTGCCAGACCATTCTTCAAAATCCGTAAGAGGCTGCTCCAATTGTTGGGATTTAAAATTTAATTTTAATAGGAAAAGTTGCACATTTGTTGGGTTTGTTTGGGTTTTTTTTTTTTTTTAAATTCTATTTTAATGGGCAGAATTGCACGTTTGTCTCCTGCAATGACTATTCATATGCTGGTTAGTCCCGGCTTTAGTTTGGGTTGGGGTTTTTTTTTTAGTTCCTTTAGTCTGTAGCCTGCCCTCTCATTTCATGCTCAGATTCCTAATGCTGAGGACAAATTGCAATGTACAGGGTACCACTGCCAATTTGCCAAATGCCTTTCATCAAACACGGTGGAAAAAAAAAAAAATCTCAGAGGGAAGTCAAGATACATTTACTTGTCAGGCAACAAATGTGAAAGCATTGCAAGGCAGTAGGGCCTGTAAGCTCTGGGGTTTGATTCATAATCACTCAGCTGCTAAAACATTCTCCACAGATGCAAGTGGACAGCACATTTGTCAATATGAAGGATTTTGACATGTACTGATCACAAGCGTGAGATATGTAATGATGATGCTGCTGGGAGAGGAGGTAATTCTGTCTCGGCACCGAGATGTCATTATCAACCCATACAACTCAACATTACCATATATTTCTTTTTATAGGACTTCATCTTTTTCTTTAGTCAGAATTCATTCTTAAAGCTTTTCTGATAGTCTTTCCACTGCCTTTAATTCCTTCTAATTGTTCCTTGCAAGCATTCATTTGTTTATTTTACAAAAGCAGAAAATACATGGTTTGAATGAAAAATGACCTTTGGCCTTCGGGCTGATTAGCAGTGACAGGACAGTGCATGGGTTATGATAGCACATATTTACGGTGAAGAATAATAAGGGCATTGAGAAGTATAATAAATGTTTTATTTATGTATATTTAATATTCAAGTCAGTTTCATTATCTAGTGGGTTTAAATCATTTTTGGACCATTTTTCATGTACATGGTCACCTACAGTAATATATTAAAGCAACTATTTTGTCCTTTACATTTAAAATGGCTTAGTCATGCTTATATTTTTTTAATTCTTATCTCCAGGATTTGCAGAGGAGAAATGGAGATGGATTCTTCTCTAATGTACGGTGATGCAGATCAGTGCTACCTCCAACACTGCCTCCAGGATTACATCAGTCCCAAAATAGGTATGAAATCAGCATCTGATCTTAAATCCTTCATTCAGAGGAAACACAAGCACTTCCAATTATTTTAAAGTATTACTCGCTTTCCAAAAATACGTTTCTCACTGTAGGAATGACTATTGTGTTTGGTTTTTTTTTTTTTTAAAAAAAAAAAGAGACTGATCTAGGTAGTTACCTGGTATGATTTATGTTTTTCAAGAAATGGACCAGCACAAGGGGAAGTGCTCGGCCCCCAGCCTTAGCTGATATGTGCTGTCAGGATAATTACAACAGTTGCTATCTGCTGGAGATAGGGCTCACAAGAACCAAAACTGGGACTTTTTCTTAGTAATTCCTGGAGCATGGTGGTGCTCTGCGCCTTCAGGATGCAATTCCCTATCGCGAGATGGGCGCCCAGGCTTGTTACAGCCCATAAAATCCTGCCAGCCCAGAGCCACAACACGCTCTCAGCGCCTTCATATTCAGGAAGACAGCCCCCTCACATCAGTCTAGTCAAAAAATCTTAACTGGGTAACATGAACTCTGGGGTTTGTTGCACCGGGACGAACGCAGGCACCAAAACCAGGCAGGAATTACAAATCTGTGACACGTGTTTCTGGGAAACTGGTACTCTGGTTTCAAGCAGTGGCCCCAGGGGATGCGCAGGAGAGCGGGCAATGGACAGACCTTCTCCCCAGTGTCTTCTCCCACGCAGCAGCAATGAGAGGTGCAAGAGCCTCACTTGGGAGGTTGGGTCTCGATTACAGTGTTGAATAGCCATTGGTGGCTGCGAGTCCCATTCATTTGGCTAAACCCTTTTCGAATACATTTATATTTTTGTCAAGCAGAGTTCGCCAATTTAATTAGGTGAGTGTGAAAAGATACTGGCTTTTGTTCCTTCTAAGCCTTTTGCCTGATAATTCAGCTGGGTGCCCCTCATTTTTTTGTGTGTGTATTCTAGAAACTAATGAATAACCATTTCTCATTCAGGATCTGCTCACCATTCATGGTCTCATAGAG
Organism: Eurypyga helias; assembly: GCF_000690775.1. Taxonomy (NCBI): domain Eukaryota; kingdom Metazoa; phylum Chordata; class Aves; order Eurypygiformes; family Eurypygidae; genus Eurypyga; species Eurypyga helias. Next base: position 138,695 of record NW_010236431.1, read on the forward strand.
CTGGGGCACAGCTCCCTCAGGCATTTCTTTTCCAAGCTGAGAAAATCAAAATCTACTTAGTCTCTTTCTGTGTGGAAGCTGTCCCCCACCTCTGGTCATCATTGTTGCACTTTTCTGTGTCTTTTCTAATTCTACTATATCGTTTTCGAGAGGGACTTCAGCTGTATTCAAGACCTGAAGGCAGTATAACATAATGATGTTTTCAACTCCTTTCTGCTTAGCGCTCAGATGATATTTTCATAAAACCATCGACTTCAAGATCTTTTTGCTGAATGACACGAGTTAAGAGTCACACTTCCCACTCGGTATTATTACCGGGTGCTTACTGACATTGAGTTTTATTGCTGTTTTAATCCTTGGTGACTCAGCTTTCTGCGAGTCTTCTGCAAAATCTTCATAGTCAGCTTTGGATTTAGCTGTTCTCAATAAACAGTCACAAACGCTGCTCTGTGCCTGTTCACCCTTCTTCCTATGTCTTTTACAGACTTATGCCATAGTTCAGAGCCCAGTGACACCCCGAGGCAGACTCACTGATAATTTACAGTGATTGTAAAAATCACTAATTTATTATTCTTACCCTTTTTTCCCCTAGGGTTTTTGGAATTTTTTTTTTGACTAATTATTAACCCAGGAGATGACTTTCCTTCTTCCGCAATGAAACTCCCTCTTTCAGCTGAAATACAACTCAAATAGCTCTTACTCATTCAAAACACTATTACTGCTGATGGCAAAGCAAGACTGGGCTCCACAGGAGCTGCGCTGACCATGGGAGATGCTCCTGCATCTCTCCTGGGAGGTTAGGTGGGTGCTCATGGCCACCTCGTGTCTCCAGGAATGGTTCCTGGGTCCCAGCACAATCTGCTGGGGCGTGCTGTCACCCCAGCCAAGTGCCCAAGGACTGCAGTAGGGCACGGGGAGGAAGGCACAGCTTGACCCCAAGGATGGGATTAGTGTAATTGCCATGTCCACAGAGAAAGCTCTTTGAGGAGTAGGAGAGCCAGAAGATCCTATTACATATTTTACACACAGCTATTGCCTTATGGACAAGTCAGGTCTGCTCCTAATCTGAGATCAGTGAATGACAGCGTTTTATATAGAACAGTAACTTTTGATTTACATATATGAGAGTTGTTGATTCTATCTGTGTCCAGATGTCTGGAAAAGGAAGCAGCTTTCCCCCACCTCCCTCCTGCTCCCTGAGAGGCTATTAACCTCCTACTGACGCAAACTAATATGCAGTCGCAATTCCCCAGCTCCGACTCAAAAATGCAGACATTACCATAATCGGCTAAAACAAGTATTTATAAACATTTCAACAGGCAAGATATCATCAGCAGGGGCCCTGAATATCTGTCTTAAAATTTATTAACCGTCTGAAGAAAAAGTGGCGTAAATAAAGAAAAGGTTTGCTGTTGCTGCTTTTTAAGAATAACCTGATGATATGAAATAATCTAGCAGACAGTATCATGAATTACATGACCTCATGTGTTACAAACGCGACTCCTTCATTGCTATTATCACAAAAACAACTGACTTTATGGCTGTAGCTCATGGGAAAAAAATTGTTCAAATGTTTGCTTTCTATTTTTACTAGGGTTATTTAGAGAAATCTTGAAAACCCAGCTACTAAAGCTCAGGATTTCTTCCTCCCCAGCTCAAGTTCTAATGCCATCCCTACAAACTATGACTTGTGAATTTGTTGACTTGAAACTGTGTGTATTTGGACATTCAGCCATACAACTTGGCTGAGCTATATTCACGTCCAAGAGACCTATCTCACGTGGCTGAACTTTATGAAGCAGTAGTGAAAAACTCCTGCTGATCTGCAGTATAGCTCCAACAACTCTATTTGTATTACTGCACTTGGTAAGGATTTAGCTGAGCTGACAGAATGGATCATGTCCTAAAATAAGCCCAGTACAATAAAAGCTTTGTTAATGCACTCACCCTATTTCTTTTCATTTATTTGTAAAATGATTTTTAATTATTTACAATGTTTCTCCATGAAACTATTGCAAATAAAACCTGACTATAATTACAGGACCTCTTTATAGCGACCTCCGTTGATGGGACCAGAAAGGGATGAAAGGATCTACAGACTAAATCAATCATGATCCATTCAAGAGAGGGTGTTGCCCATTGATTTGCACTATAGGGTTCCTGCCAAACAGTGAAAAACAATCTGAAATAATCTTGAAATATATGGCACATGCAACTGAGAACTGTGATAGAAAGGCTCACGTGACATACTGAAATCTCTCAAGATGAAGATTCATCCATGAATCAGCATCCTGCTCTAGGCACTTTATGTTTTAAATACTGACTTCTGCTGTAGCTGCTCACCAGCATGGCCAGGAGACATGCGCTCACAAAAAAGCAGGATGATGGAAACTTGGGGACCAAGCCAATATCAAGGAAAGCAGACAGAAGAAACAGACTGCACTGGGTTTTTCAACTTCCCAAATATGCCCAAACAGAGACACTTTTCTGAGAGCAGAAGATTCAGGGTGCCTGGGCCAAATCACAAATCCTACCACTTTGTGTGCTGAATTCCCTCTCCCGCAAAGTGAATGTCTGGGAACCACCCCAGGTGTGGCATCTGACCCTACCTCCCCTCTGCTGACCCCAATCAGCACCTCTGGGTGCTCACAGGAGCCCTTCGGTGCCTCCTTTCACCTCAGCATCCCAGTGCATCTTTTGCAGCTGCACAAGCCATCGCTTTACAAGCAGAAACCGGGATTAAAAGCCGCAAAGCAAAGGTCCACGGCTGCTTTCCACAGAGGCCATGAAGGCACAGAGCGGAGAGCAGGGCTAAGCCTCTGTCTGCAGGGGCAGCACCTCTGAGGGCTCCTGCACCAGCCCCGTACAGACACACACGTGGGAAAG
>NW_010236431.1:141600-165806 GCF_000690775.1 Eurypyga helias
TCATTTTGTGAAATTCTGGCTTCGTCTTGTGAAATCAGTCCACGTCGCACTGCGAGCGATGAGCGAGAGTGAGTCAGGACCCGAGCCACAGCTGGCTGGCTCCAGCTCTCCCCTCCGAAGCCCGAAAGTTGGGAAAAATCTCGGACAAGTATTTATGGGTTCAGCGTTGCCGCTGAGGAGCCAGCAATGCGAGAGCAAAACACAGTGTTACTTGAGTTGCATCTGCAAAAGCAGTTGCTGTGGCCCTTTTTTTTCCATGAACAATTTAGACATATTAAAAGTAATGTTTTATAAAAATAGAAGGGCAAGCTCAAATTATCCTGTAGTACTAAAAGCACAATTCCTGTTCGCATAAGGGGGACAGTGTAATTATACATACAGGACAAATTTGAGCCAAACACGAGAAATAAATGGGTGTTATATTTCTGCTTTAAGTACAGCAATGAGCAATTAAGCTCAAAATTTCAAAGCTATTCAAGTGACTAACTCCCACTGAAGTCAATGCAAGACAGAAACGTGAGGTCCTCTGGGGTTCAGTATTTTAATGTCTTGAATGCAGATTAAATATTTATAACTATTGCAATCTAACAGGATTTCAGCCTGAAAATTTCACTGCAATCTCTGAAGGAAACGGCTTGGAACAATTTCAGTTAAATATAAACAAAGACTGCATTTTGAAACCCTCACTCACATAAAGCTCCCATTGCCTTCACCAAATTAAACCGGCAGGATTAGGTAGGTAAAAATAAAGCCAATTTGACATCACAGGATATTTACCTACTACAGCTACAACACTCTGTAGGAAAGCATGACATGCTCCGTAATTGAGTGGTAAGTTATCCTTCATATTCTATTTTTCTTATGCAATTTATTTCACAATGATTAAATCAAAAATATAAGCAATGAACTTACCCAAATTCTTTGATCAGGCAATTGGAACTGGGAGCAAAATTGAAACAAAAACAACACATTATTCCTGCATTGGAACCCTCATTGCAATCAATCTACTAATTAAGATTTTATTTAAAGATACTCATTAAAATGTTATTCTGAATGATTTCTTCATCCTGGTATTCTATCCCTAAAAATGTAACCGTCGTAATGGCAAATTACTATGAAATACTGTTGAACTATCTAATTTCATAGCTCTCAGGCCACTGCCATTGGGAGGAATTTTGCTCAGGCAGGGACAGGGTAAGGACTGCAGGGTTTAAATCTCTACTTCAGAAACCTATCTTAAAGATCCGTCAGCCTTAATATTATCCAGTTTAAAAAAGATTAATTCTTGCTTCATCAGATGGCAAGTTTCAGAGCTGAATTCACCTACAGAAACATGAACTTGTAGGACACAGAAAATAATTTGGTCATATTGTACACAGATAAATCCTGCCAGCAGAAAATGAGAACTTGTGGTGCACTCCACACCTGTACTTTTACAGGGGTGAACAAGACTATAAAGGAAAAACAGCTTTGCTGCAAGCCGTTCCCCAGCCCTCTATAAATACTGAGTCATATTCTGCCTGTGTGAACAGAGGACTCCTTCCTATTAAAGTCAGCAAGAAAGCAGATCTTGGCATTTACTCTTTTGACAAGACATGTGACGGTGGTTTAGGTTTTTTTTTTTACAATGTATTAAAGAGTGCATGTTACACTCATGACCTTTGTATCCATCCATCTCACACCAAGTTAAAGACCTTATCCCTAGCAGCTACGTTATAGATAAAACAAAAGCCAGTCTTTACCATGAACTTCTTTTCCTACTGCACAATGAGAAATGTGGAGGAATAGGCAAAAAGGTTTAATGGGTGTATTTGTGCACTCCGTGCATGTGTTCAGCAACACAACCAACCCTCCCTCCTGCCGCAGGCTCTGCGCCACCTTGGTTGGCACCGCAGCAGGAGGTGGCACCTGACACCTCCCGCTTGTGCTGACGGACTCGCTGACCGCACCGGGACCTTCCTCGGGCACCAACAATAGATTTAACCAACTCGCCATGAAAAAACAAGAAGGCTGAAATCCCAACATCCTGCGTGCTAATGACAAAACGCCCAATGCCTCCATCTCACCTGCACACCTCCAGCATCCTCGCCTAAGTCCCGTTAACCCACCTCCCACTCCCCACGGTAACTCGGAGTCACACAACGCTATGCAAAAGAGTATCCAACTCCTTCCCTGCCCACCACAGCCAAACTCCCAGTGGTGCATTTTACCCAAACAGCCTCCTTTCCCACCCAACGACCACGCTACCTACCACTGCCATCAGACCAACTTGCGGCAAAACCTTCAGAGCCCCTTGAACCCAACCTCACTGGATGACGTGGATTTACACCTTCTGAAAAGCTAGCTAGCGCTAAGCAAGGTAATGTTGCTTCTTCCATCGATACAGTGCCTAAAATGCCCTCATTTAAATAATCTACTATTAATTTACAGCCTCTTAGCTGCTTTAACAGAATCACTCATTTGATGGAGAGGAACCTGCCCAGTTTTACACCAGGGTCACAAAGAAGTCTGAGCTCCTGTTTGCGTATTTGTGCATTACTACTATTTGCTGTGAAATGGGAATTTTCACTTGTTGCTGTGCATCTTGGGCAAATAAGGTAACTCAGCAAGAGGTGCCGAGCCGCTATTAAATCCTTCACGTACAACCTTGATCATTTTAATACTTAATAGATCCTTCACTTCCTACAGGAAATGGAACGGGGTGTTTTTCTGCACTCTCCACCCATGCAATAGCATCAGGATTGTGCATCTGCAATTATATACGCCATCAGCTGCCCTTCCCAGTTCAACAGACATCCCATATTTCAGAATATCTTCCATACAACTTAGGGCATAACTGCTGCCTTCACTGGGAAAAATAAAAATGAACAGGGAAGTGGTGGCAGGTTATTGGCATGGTTTGCCCAGGAATTAGAGGACCCTGAACCAGAGGCAGCAGCTCCTGGTTGTGTGCTCAAAATACAAGACCTGCATGGGGTGTCATTATTAGGATGAAACTGCGTGTCGCCAGCAAGGGGTTTGAATTTGCAAACACCACAGAGCATTTTATTTCAGGCATAAGATCTAACCCGATTTTTTAGCAAAATCTCCTTAAGCAAGCAAGGAGAACAAAATGAGGGTGCAGCAATGTTGAAGAAAAGCAATGTATAGTTTATATTCAGGTACTCTTTCCATACTACATTCACACTGCAGTTATTACACCATTTTAGGGACACCCTCTGAAATTCTTGTTATCCAACAACTAAGCAGCAGGATTATGGCCTGTGAACAAGACAGCTGCCCTCTCATACAGTATGTCTTCACGCATGGAGAAGCTTGGATCCTACAACGTCACTGCACACACTACAGCCCGCAACGGCTACCGGAAAGAGATGGAGCATTTGCTTGTGAGACTTGGATGCATTGGGTAGAAGGTTTTATCTCTTTTCTGTAAGTCCTTAAATATTGACAACTGTGATGTGCAGCTTTTCTGGTCCAATTTTGAATCTACATCGTCTCCTTGTAGTCAACACTGACTGCACCACAACGACCCAGAGCATGGCAAGAGTGCTGAAGACGACACGCGTAGCTGCAAGTGTAGCTACACGATGGTTTTGGAGGAACACTGCTCTAAAACATACATGTAGTTTGAATCTGGCTTCCTCTATAATCAAAACATGTTGTTTCATCTGCAAAACATCAAGAAGCTCAGAACAATGCTTACGCTTTTCCACCACAATAGTGCAGCAAAAACTGTGTGTTTTAGGAAATCCAAAAATGACTAAGACTGCATTCATTTCTCTGCACCTGCTTTGAAGCATCAACAAGCTTGTTTACATCATCAAAATTCCCAAAATACTTACTTGTGGATGAAACAAGAATCCCGGGGAAGGTCTCAAGTATTTCTCTTTTAAAGCTTCCAGTGGATCAGTTAACTTTCTTTTCTCTACTCTGTAAATGTTAAAATTAGATTTGTGTGTGATGAATCAGTCTCAGATATTAATAATTATACAGCTACTCATGTTTAAAATAGTCGATTATACATCAGGTAATTTGTTTCTCAGAGATAACGGTAAAAGATAAGGAAGTACAGTCAACTCTCGATTCCCGCATACAACTCATTACTGCAGGTGGGGGCTGTGAACTGCCATTAAAGGGAGATTATACCATCCACATAGGAAATAATCTCATTTCAAAAGACCGGTAATAATTATAATGGGAACCAATGACTAACGACCGAGCACTTTTATGAAGAAATAAGGCAACTGAGTGTGCTCTCCACTCAAAGGAGAGGAATTCATGGCCTTGAGCAATGGGGCCCTTCTTCTCTGTCCACGCGAGACATCGCAGCCCCCATCCCGTGGCTGGGTACAAGGAGTGCAAGAAAGGCAGGCTTGCAGGAAGGGACTGAGCCTGACATACCACAGCAAAGATTGAAGTCAACTCACGTGGGCATTTAGGCAACGAGATGCAACATGGGCAATTCAGCAGCAGTGTGGAAATCTGAGGTTTTTGCTTTTTCTGTTAGTGATGTGTATGGTATAAGGAACAGATCTTGTTGTCCGGATGTAGATGTAACTCACAGCAAAAGGCGGCTCAGTAACAACTGGCCTTGTGCTAGGCTGCCAGAATTTGTCCAGATTTCATTAGTTTATGATGCGGGATCATAAATCATGGATCATTATTTCCACTGTTTCAGGCATTTAAATTGAGTATCGTGCAAAGAAAACCTACGGTCTAATATAGATAACAATCTGGCATGAATAAAAACATCTCAATAAATAGTATCATAGAGAAGCTGTGGCTGTCCCATCCGTGGACATCTTCAAGGCCAGGCTGGATGAGGCTTGGAGCAACCTGGTCTGGTGGAAGGTGTCCCTGCCCATGGCAGGGGGTTGGAACTAGATGATCTTTAAGGTCCCTTCCAACCCAAAACGTTCTGTGATTCTATGATAATGCGTACCTGTCGTCATATGTGAGAGCATTCTTCAAAAACTTTGCCTACGGCATCTCTTTTTCAGATAAAGTAGTAAATTAACATCATTTACATGGCAGTAACTTTTTTTTAAAATAGGCTGTAAAATCAGTCATTTATATTACAAATATCTTTATGGATAATATTTCTTTACATTAACGTAGATGCATGACTTTGGCTGGTTACAGATATACGAGCAGAAAGGCAAAGGGCAAGAAGGGACTGACGTACACAGGTTGCCGGTGAAATCCAGATCCCAGTGAGATCCGTCTCAGCACGGCTGGGAAACACTGAGGGGTCAGGATTTTACCACGGGTTTTTAAAACCTCAGCTCACTGACAGTGTCTGCTTCTGCACCCACCGAAGCCAACGACAACGCTCTCACTGATCAGATTTACTAGCCCACTGGTTAGGCTTTGTACACAAGGACACTGCGCCTTCAATTACGTAAGTGAAATGCCCAGATAAATCAACCCATTGCTCAAATCAGTGCCAAAAAAGACAGAAATCACTCTCCGTTTCCATACTTTTTATACACCTTAGGACAAATTTGCTGCTTGTTGTACTTAGGAGATACTCCTACTAAATCCAGAAGGAACTATAAAGTTCCTACAGCTGGCACCTTAGTGCGAAGCTCTCCAACTTCCAGGGGAAGGCAGAGGGTAGTAAAGGCAAGTGGGCAGCATTTTAGAATGAAAGAAATTTGGGGCAAACCAAATACACAGTAAACATACAGATGTTCAAGTGATGCCAATTCATTTCTGGGTAAGAGAATATATTTCTGCACGTCAAGCTGTGCAGGGTAAACTAATGACTCGCTGCAACAATGGCAGTCATGTAGACTTGCTAATTGCAGCATTACCGGACCCAGGGTTGGCTCTGAGCACCTCAGATTTCAGCCTGGGCCACCCCATATCCCTGTGATGGGATGATGCTTCCAGGGATGGTGGGACGGGGCCGGGCCAGTGGCTCTGGCAGACCTAACTGCCTGTACCAAAGGATGCGAAAGGCAGACGCTAGTCCATTACCTGTAAATGGGGTCCATAAAGAAAGGGGTGGGTCTGGCGTGCTGCAAGGAGGACTCCGAAGCTTTCCTTTGCTCGAGGTCACCTCCTTTCTTCTCTCCAAAGACATGGTTTTTCCGAGGCTCGGCTTGTTTTGTGCTGCTGGCTCGACTTCTACTGCCCATGCTGAGATCTAGAGGCTGATCCTGGCTTGCCACAGAGGGGGCTGCTGGCTTTGAGGGTATGGGAGTAAGTGGCTTCTCTTCCTTACGCTTTATGGTGAGGTCAAAGGGAGACTCAGAGCTTCCCTTTGGGATCTTCTTTATTTCACTGGGTGATTGGGGCTCCACTTTCAAGGGTAACGGTCTCAAGTCTCTATCAGGAAATGGATACATTGATTGAGAGAATGCTGGAAAAAATGGGAGGGGAAACATGGAAGGGTAAGGTAAGGCTCCAACTTTTTTGTCTTGCAGCCCCACAAGTCCTGTTGAACCAAAGTACTTTTCAGCAATAGAAGCAATAGCCTTTATAGAATCATTCACCGCTCCTGACACCGCAGTCTGCTCCTCTAAGGATGGTGAGAAAATGGAATGATTGCTGTGGTCTTTCTTATTATTTATTGAAGCCAGGCTCTGCAGAGAGCTTACTTTGTCTTTGAACATTTTACCATTTTCTTTAAATTTCTCTTTCTCACTTTCAATGTCACTTTCCAGATCAGAGCCCGAGGTGGTTTCCAGGTCACTGCCACTGGGGGTACTGACATCGTCAAGGTCAAGGTCACTACTCTCTGACTGGTCACTGAGTTTCTCATGCGGCCTCTCTTCAGAGGACCTCTCTGGTTGAAGCTCCACTGGCTTATTCTCCCCTACTGATGGTTGCTTATTTAGTGCCTTCAAAATATCCTGGGTGGCTGGCAGTATCTGAGGATTTGTCATGAGGGGACTTTGACTTTTGTTTGTCTGATCTGCGCTCGGTAGTCCTTTAACAGGAGAACTAGTAGGTAGCAAAGGCGGCCTGTGGTACAAGCCTGAAGGAAACAGACCAGGGAAGCTAAAAGAAAATCCAGGAGCTGTTGGAAAGGTAAGACCAGCAGGATGCCTATTGGCTCCAAAATAGTCAGCAAGGCCCGGATTTGCATGATTCATATTAACCATGGACGTTTTATCCATAGCTGGGGTTCCAGGAAGCGAAATGCCTTGGCCAAAAAATCCTCCTGCTGCAAAATGGTTCTTGCCCTCACAAAATCTCCTGTGTTTATTTAAGGAAGACGTAGTGCTGAACATTTGTCCACAGTCTTTGCACTTGATTTGGGTTCTGCAATCAGCATGCATGCGCTTATGACGACAAAGGTTTGAAAACTGAGTATAGGATTTATGGCAGACCTCACCTGTATGTAAACAACAACAACAACACATCTCAGGCTTTATGGTAAATGTCCCCACCCTCAAAACTTTGCAAATAACACCACTTTTTAACCCGCGAAATATCAGTTAGGGCACCGTAAGGAGATGTCTGGGCGCACAAATGTACAAAAAGCTATTTTACTCTTCCAAAGCAAGGCACCCAAGCAGACAAATGTCTAAAGACAGCATCAAAACCCACCCCAACAAACCTAAAAAAGGTCTGACATCACTAAAAGACAAAGTTTCCTTGTTTGTACTGCACAGCATTGCACATTCAGTACCGTTATTCTATATTGCATTAGCACTCAAGCCCCGCCAAGAGCCACGGCTTGGTGCTGTAACACCGTATGAACCCACGGTGCTCCGGAGCAAGCGAGCACTTGTGTCTTCATATCACATCCATTTATGTCACTATACACACCTGGAAAATTAGTCATTACAATAAATATTTGCAGGACCAGATAGGAGGCAGCTGCCTCACAGAGCTTGCAGTCTGCAAGACCATAAGGATATGGAAGAGGTGAAGGAGGAGACAAGCAGGTATTTCCAAGTGCACACTCTTATTAACAAACAACATTTTTTTCCACTTATATTTAAGAAGTTAATCTCATGCAAGCCCAGGCTGGAACCTGAGTAACCTCAGTCTAGTATTCTCGTTATGTCCAAAACATTCCTATTCATGTCATGCATACAGTCCCCACAGGTGCCTGGGATGCTGCAACTCTAAATTCCACATCTCAAAAACTTTACCAGCATTAATACTTAGTTGTCTCTTGCACATGAAAAAGTACACTACATTACAACAACAATTTCCTTTGAAAATGCAGCTGTATGTATTTCAATGTCTGATGCTCAAAACAGCTCGATGGATTTCCTTTCGACCTCCTCTGGGATGAGAATAGCTTCAGCCTCACAAAAGCAACACGTGGAGAAAGCCTGAAAGCACAGAGGGGAGGAGATCTACCTGGAGCCCATGGGCCTGATCTAGCCTGTGACACTTGGCACGTCGGAGCAACCATTTTCAGGAGCAGCAGGCCGAAAGCGGTCCCGGTGGTGCAGAGCAAGACACTGGAAAGACTAAATCATACTGCTCAGGTGAATGGGATTTTGCAGGCCCCTGATTTTCTGGCTGCTACCAACCTTAGGGAGCAAACTGGGGTAGCAAGCATGTTATAGGTCCGTAAGTTAAAATGTGGTTTGAATGAGGGTTTTCATGTCCCCTTCTGTCATCCTTTGGACGAGCAGGAGCATAGGGCAAGTCCCAAGGCTGTGCAGCGTCTTGTACTCTTCATTATGCTAAAATTTGTCCCTACCTCTGTACTACCTTGCTTCTAACAGTATCAGCTCCAGCTTTATTTAAAAACAAGGCAGCAGCATTATCAGTAAGCACTGTTATCCCCCTGTAATAAATCCTCTTTTTTTTTTTTTTTCCCCAGCCAGGAAAAAGCATGTGGCCACTTTATTTTTATTTAATTTGTGTTATATCATAAGCTCTCATCTTTCACACATCAAAGCCGCACAACAATACACATTGTGTATTCTGAGGCCTTTTTAACAATCATTTTCATGATTTGAGACAGGCTGACATAATTTACAATGGCTCTATTTTAAGCCTGCAAAGGAAACTGAATTGAATGTATCCCATCCTGCACTCCTGGTTCCCATGAACTGCAATCACGTCCTCTAGCTTCCACACGCACCGGAGCCCGCACTAACCTTCCTGCTCCTCTAAATCTCTGCCCTTGAGAAACTTGACTGCTTGTTGTCATCTCTTAACTGTTTACCTCTTCAGCAGGCTGCTTCATATCTCAGCAACAATGCACCTATTGTTCGAGGGCCTGATCCTGCCTGATCCACCCGTTTTCCCTGTTCGCATCCCATTGACATCCCTGGGACAATTTGTGGGGTAAAGAGTGCAGAATTGGGCCCAAACACAGGAAATTTGTGATGCGGTAATACAGGAAGAACATTTGTTGCTGTGTATCAGTTACTGTTCCTGCTGGAAACCTTCATTCACAAGGAAAGACAAAGAAATGAGAGAAAATAAAAAATACAATTAAGAAGAAAGATGAGAAAATATGGAAGAGAAGAGGGAGTAGAAGAGAGAGGAGATAAAGGGGAAAAAAGGAAAAAAAGGTGAAAAGTAAAAGAAGAGGAAAATATTCTAGTTCCTTGAAAATGATTTTTCTTTGGGTAAGTATTTTCTGTTTCTTTTTTTTAAAAATATTTCCTTTGCCTATTTAACATAGAACTATTTTTTATTTAACATAGAACTATTTGCCATGTATTTGTTGCAGTATGAAGCTCTGATTTTTCTGCTATTTTCTCCTATTTTTAGCCTAATTGCAGGCATAAGTTTTCTGCTCCTGACAGTCACCCTCATACTTCACGGTACAGCATCAGGCTCATTACCTTCACTGCTGAGGTCTTACACAAAAACCTCCCCCTGATCCCAGCAGCTTGATCACCGAAACCAAAATTAAACTGACCAAAGTAGTGACTCGAGTGACATATCCATAAGGTTTGCACAAGCTCCATCTTGGATATTGTGGGCCAATTTCTCCCTTTTGTGACGCAGAATAACTGACAGAGTTACGCCTAACATATCAGGAGAGCATCAGACCACATGCATTTTCCATAAAAAAATCAAATCTCCAGCGCATACATTTTCAAGGCTAGGCTAATGTATAATTAAAAACAAATCATGTTTTAGGAACTTTTGGTCTTCTACCGTGTTGTGCTGAGGGACTGCTGCTTATTCACGTGAGTGTATTAAATATAACGCTTCGCTCAGGTAGGCCAGGGTTGCAAGGAGGTGAAAAGGGGTGTATTGGAACAGATCAGCTCTTCCTAAAGTTTGGGAAGTTCTCCCTTAAAGAACATTACACATTATTAAATTAATATCCTTCAATATATAAAAGTAAACAGAACTGAGAAATATTCTGCTCTGGAGAAAAGCAACAATACAGACTTACAATTGAGAGATATCCTTACAAACTATTAGGGGAGATGAAAATTAATAATCTGACTAAAAATATTTTATCACAGTTTTAAAACAAAATTAAACAAATAATGGCAATACCATTAAAATATGTGAATATTTATTATTATAATCTCAATCAAACAATTAACAGTTGTACCGAGGATTTTACCTTTTTGAGCATGAAAGTTATCTAGAACTATTTAATGAGGTGCTGCTTGCTCAAGTTGCTTCTTGCATTTAACAGTCTGTTCAATCCATGAGTTTTCAAGGCTGGCAAAGCAATCTGGGCCCTGGTCCAAAGCCCTTACTCCTCAGAGCAGTCTTACTCTTGGGCACCATAGCCTGAAACCTGGGTGTAACGTGGCATCGGTGAAGCGCACACCCAATGCCCCACTGATTCTGGGGGAGACCACGTCTAAATCAATTGCGTCGCCTTGACCTCTGGATATTCCCAGGAGCCAGGACTCCTCAGACAAGTTCATGTCACGAAATCAACCATGGCTTCCATTTCCAAGCAAAGCTTTGCTTAAACTTTAGTAGATGGGGATGGTTATCAACTATAATTGCTTCCACGTATCAAAGCAACAGAAGCTGGGTTTGATTTCTCCTATTACACCCTTTAAATCTCAGCGCCGTACTTTTCAGCAACTAACTTGTATGTGAAGCTTCCCTCCTCGCAGCTTTTATTGCTCTGCAGACCCCAGGTTTAACACAAATTCCCAATCTGGGTCCCAAACTGCAAAACTTCATCTCATGCCTACACACACTCCGCGTACTGCGATTGTCTCTGGAACCCAAATTAGCCAGCAGTTAAGTTTGCATATTTTCTGCTTATTAAAAAAAATTACTCTAAGCACTATATTGAATATGTTCACTCTATTATGGCATGTGGTTTCTATTTGGAGAGGCTGGAGATTTTGCGAAGGCAGTGAGTAATTACCTTAGTGTTGGTGAGTTTTCACTCAAGCTTGGGCGGTGTACTGTAATAAGAGACAGTTGCCATAAACAGACTGGTACGAGTAAATCATGGTGTGTGGCCTTCTGGTGGAAAACAGATATCTCCTTTAGGTGACCCTACCTCCCTCCCATCGCTCAGCAAAGCCTACCAAACATGTGGTCTCCAAACCCTTTTGTTCCACAATTACATGGCTGTTACTCATAAGTTGCTCAATGGGTTTTCATCCCTCATACTGTACATATTAAGAATACCGGTTGCTGATTTGATTTATCGGAATAAATATTAACAAAGAGTATTTGAGAGACTATTTCTTTTATGAGAGGTGCCACTTACAGACTTTTACGTAGGGCATTGCAACAGGAGCATTTGATGACTCCCTACCTAGCTACAAGTTACTGTTTCCCAATAATTATAATCTTCAAGAGTAATTACTTAATCTGTAACCAGGTTGAAAAATTATTAGTGATATTTATTATTGGATCTATCTATACGTTTTCTCATCGAAAAAGCCCAAACAGAAAGTATTATCTAACCCAGTGGCGGGTACACAGATTTCACACAAAAGAGTCTTTCAAGCCAATACTCCTCCTCTTGAGGAATTATCTTAGTGTGCGGCCAACGCTTTGTCTGGGTGTGGTGTTGACATTTTGGTAAATTACTGGTGAGACCAGCAAGTAAAAGATTACGAAGTTTAATGGGCAAGCAGGAGAAGTGGTCACAAGGTGCCCTTCAAGCCATAGCAGGTGCCTGAAAAGACTGTGGTGGGGATTAGCACTACCAAGAGCAATGTTCTTAAATATTTTCTGCCTCCACTTCCCTGGTGAAAGGGAGAGAAAGAAACCAGCAATGTCACCATGCACCCATCTTCCCCATCTCCCAGCAGCATCTGGCTCAGCAGCAAACACAACCGGTCAGTCTTTGAGGATCCAATTTACAGCCCAGTAGAGCCAGGCCCACGTTGGAGGCAGCTTTTATTGCCGGAGCAGCTGTTGGCAAAGATCTACCATCTCAACTCAACACTCAATTTGGGGCATGCAAAGGAACCTTAAGGAGGGCGGCAAGCTCCAGCGACTGATATTCACTGCTGCTAAGGTTTGTTTTCCAGCTCCAGCAAAAGTTGTGGCATCTGCAAAGAGACTCAGTGGCCCAAAATTAACTCCTACGGCAGCCTTCCAGGTACTGCTGGCTCTGCCTAATTCCTAACGTGTCCCCAACGTGGTGGCAGCTGCTGCCACCCTGGCACTGCCACATCCTTAACACTGCCCTGCGCAGCGGGGCCAGGTCCAGCATGGGGCAGAGCACGGCAGGGCTGCTGCTCGTGCGGAGGAGCAGCCCACTTGGCACGACGCAAAGCAGCGAGGCTGCACCCAGCGAGCCTGGCACGGCTTCCTCTTGCTAAATCCCACTCCCCACTTGCTCTTTGCCTCGGTGTGTGGAAAAACATCCCAGGGTCATTCATACAGCGTACAGTGTCTGCCTGAAAAGGAAAATCGTATGAAAATAGTGCTTTGCATTGGACTACAAATTACCCAGTACTCAATAACTCACAGCCCCCGTGAAGCCAGCGGGAAATTCAAAGGGAGCATAACACAACCTCCTGCTTCCAGATGCTTTATGACAAAAAAAATAACACTTAACCAAAGACGTTTAGTTGATGACTTACATATAAAAGGTTTGACACTGCTGTGGATGTGTTTATGCTGTTTGAGGCCTGAAGAAGTGGCAAAGGTTTTGCCACACTCTGGACAAGCGTGAGCACGAGCCCCAACATGCTGGGAACGAATGTGCCTCTGAAGGTTGCTGGGGTCCGTGAAAACCTGCTAGGAAATGAGTACTGATTAACCAAGAAACTTAACTGCGGAAGAAGCCAGTTATTACAAGAGTCTTTTAAAATTCAAACCTTGGAGCTATTTGGGAGCATTTAAGATTAAAAACCCTGGCTGCATCACAGCCTCTGTAATGGACGTCAGTGGGAGCTGTGCCTGCAGGACAGGGCCTCAGTTTCCCAGGATGAGACACGTATTTGGCAGGTCTGTTAACCCCTTTGCAGCCACTGCAGCAAATGCATTTGACCCTGACATTATAAATGGTGCTTTTGAGATCAGGGACATCACAGACAATGAGTCAAAATACAGCTGCTTGAATCCTCTAAGCATTACTGCAATAGAAATAATTTACAGTCACAACTGCGAGCATGACAGTAAGACACCCTGCACGCAGCCCTAGCACCCAGGGCTTGGTTGTGTCTTATACAAGTGTCAGCTCAATATAAAATTCCCATTGTTGCATCAAATCTACTTTAAAAATGAGAAAGTTCTCGTGCAAAAGGTCTAAGCTTCAGGAATCTAATAAAAAGCAAAGTAGAGCACCACATCCTATACAAATAATCTATGCAGCAAGCCCGGTGCTTGGAAGGGATAGAGATGCTCTAGGGATGAGGTAGTTGCACTCAGAGCAGCTGAGGCCCATCACTGTTTCTTATTTTGATTTATATTGCAGTAGCGTCCTGAAGTTTCTGGGCCCAACGGCTGGCACACAGCCTAGGGAACCCATCTGCCCTGCATTTCCCCAGGGTTTCTTGCCCCTCAGTGATCCTCTTACACCCCCTACCAGTCCTCACAAGGCACCAGCATCCTGCATCAGTGCTCATTTCATACACCACAGCCATTTCCATATCAAAAGGGGTAAAAAAATGTCGTTATTTATCATGCAGAAGTATAAACCCTTGAGAAACCACCTGGAACACAGCAGAAGCCTTACGCCCTCCTGCACCCCAGCACCGGGCATCCCCACTTCCATGCATCCAGCAGCACAAAAAGCACCAGGCAGCCTACAAATTCACTGTACCTTGGCACAGTTTTCACACTCGTAGTGCTTCCCACTGTCATGCGACATTTGATGACGTATCAAGTTGGACTTCCAGTTAAAAGCTTTGGGGCACTGGTCACACTTGTACTCCCTCTCCTCGCTGTGCGACAGCATGTGCTTCTCCAGGCTGTGGGAACAGGAACAGGGCTCAGTGAGGTTCCACATACACGTGGGTTTATCAGCAGTTTATAGGAAAAGGAGAGATCAGAGCACATAATTACAGCAAAAAAATAAAAACAGCCACAAAGCCCAATCCTGACAGACCCAAGCCCTCTGAGTACCAGGCTCACCCCAGCAGAACATCCTCCTCCCTAGCAGGATAACACACCCCTCTCATGTTTACCCAGGCCACTTGCTCCAGGAGATGCTGCTGCCGTCGCTCCCTAAGGAGATTATTTCACACACCTCTCGGTATTTCACTGTGGTAATTCTTCCCTGCAGTCTGAAGTATTACTACCTTACGACTTTCCCCCTAAACACACACTGGATCCCACTACCTGATGTAACTCCACTGCTTTGACAGGAGTCAATTCTTCTGGAACTGATGAGGAATAACTATAGATGAGGAATAACAATAGATGGAGCCCTGGCACAACTTGAGTAGGACAGGATAAGCATAAATAGCCTCTAAATAGGTACACTACGACTTTATACTTATTATTATTGTGTTCAATTGCCTAGCTGTTTATTCATTCATTTCAGTCTATTAGTAGGCTATTCAATTGTCACCTAACTTCTGTTGCATGTGTCTGAACTCATTTTCATCTCTGAATTTTCTGAATTCCTGTTTTATCATTCATTCATAGTAAATATATATTTTTAAACACCTGTATTGCTTGGTGACATAAAGAGTCGTAACTCATACTATGGCTTGAAGAAAGATCACTACATAACGTTAAGAATGGATTCATAGAAAAGCCACTGGAAACTGGGATTTTTAGCCTGGGATGCCAAACTGGATCAATCTTTCTTCATGTGAAGTTCCCACCAATCTCTTCTGAAACAGCAGGTGAAAACTGCTGGGTTTATAGTCTAGTTTGGGTTGTGCAGCCCAAACAGCAACCTCCATTCTCAGCCACAGGTAATGGAAATGCGTTCACCCTGTAGATGCTCTTTACTTCTACCCCTCTCAGTCTGCTTCCTTCAGGGGAAAACATTAATTCTGGCTTCCCCTCCTAATACTTCTGTAACAATTGACTCTCCATCATGCACTGGTAAACAAATTTGCCGTAAGACCTAGAGACTCTTGTCCCCAGCTCTGGCACCAGCTCCCAGACTCCTGCCACGGCTACATGATCTGCCATCAGCGCTGGGCAGTCCTGGCCCCCCTGATCTCCATCTTCCTGCTCAGCTCGTTCTCCATTTAGTTACACACACCCTCAAGCATGGCTCATTCGGGCCTTTTGTTTTATATAATCTGGATATAGCAGACTTTGGTACTTTTTTGCTGCGAACTGTCTTTGTGCTGTATTAGCCTTTCAATAATTCAAGAGTTCGGAGAATGACTGCATTCTCTCTCATTTTTCACTCTTTCTCACAGTACTGCCCATCTATTTATGATGACTCGTTCTTTGTTTTCTGCCCTTTCTCTTCAATATTTAATATTTTAAGCTAAATTTACATTTCCTCAATGATTCCCATATGTTAGATATCATCCTCTGGTTCGCTGGCAGAAAAGAACTTTAACACCGAGTAACTCAACATGGAAGAATGTTACAGTCCAGACTCCTGCCTCACCCATGCTGCTGCAACCCTTTCGACTTGATCTACCTACATCAGCCCTTTCGAACCACTCAGACTGAAAATTAGACAAAGGGAGCCGCATGCTGCTCAACATCGACCGGTAAAATAAGACCTTGTGCTGGCACAAATTCCAGCTCAGCTGGGTTGACCTAGTATGCAGGGAGTAACGTTTGACACATCATGTTTTAATTTCAGTATCATTAATTTTGCTGAAGCGTAAGGATCAGGTCATACAACACACTGATCACCCCCTGTGTGATGCTGAGCTACCCCTGCTCTATTCAAGAGGAGCTAAGGTGCATCTGTGTTTTGGGAGAGAGGGCTCTGTCTTGCAGAACCAGCACCTGAAGCATCCAGGAGCAGTTGTCCAAAGAGCGGGCACAACTCCATACTAACCTCCGACAGACACCACAACCTCCTGAATCATGGACTAGTAATGATTTCTACAAAAAATATAAACCCTCAAACCACTCTAAATTGACAAGTCAGTGTTTAAGGGGGATATGATTATTAAGCAATGCAAATAAATACACTTGTCCCCTTAAAAGGGCAGTTAACAGTCACTTAGGTTGTGCACACACAACGTGGAGAAGAAACAAGACAGTGTGGAAGTGTGGGAGCTCTGCTACAGGCTCCAGCTGAAAGCAAGAGCTACTACTCCAGGTCTGCTGCTCCTATAAACCAGCCTCTTAAGAAATGCACTACCTCATCACAGTGGAGAATCTGGCTCAGGATTTTGCTATTGAGATAACTCAGCATTACTATCAAAAGTTGGCTGAAATAAACCTTCCCCCGATCCTAAAAGCATTATTAAGTTGTGAATCTGCGAGGGATGTGCTGCAGAAGCTCCTGTGTACTCTCAGTATCTTTCAGTATTTGCAAAATTTGCCATTATCTGCACCACAATATGGTATTTTAAGTAGCCACAAAACCTGTAGTGACAGGGAATATGTAAAAGACCTTCAGCACATAAAAGTTGCACTTCCTATTCCTATGCATATTTTGGGTACATATCTACACGGGTCTATCTGTTTAAACAGACACATACAAGAATAATACGAACTCCAGTGTTTCAAGACAGTACAGCTGTAAATATATATTAACATAGGCATATATATACACACACACATCTAGAACCTGCCTCTAACTAACATGGCTTGTTTGCAAAGATAAAATAGGTATCATCAGTGAACACCACTACGAGATGTTCTTTCTACCCAAAAATAAGGAGCCCAGACCTTAGTTGATCTGAAATACAATCACTTCTCTGATTTTACTGCAACAAGTCCAGTTCATGCCAGCTAAAGATCTGATTATCAGAAGATCCGGTTCTTAAGATCCCCACTAAGGAATTCAGTCCAAAGACCAAATTTCTGATTTATTCATAACATCATAGAATCTTTAGGTTGGAAAAGACCTTTAAGATCATCAAGTCCAACTGTTAACCCAGCACTGCCCAGCCCATCACTAACCCATGTCCCTGAGCACCTCATCCGCATGTCCTTTAAATCCCTCCAGGGATGGTGACTCCCCCACCTCCCTGAGCAGTCCATTCCAATGCCCGACAGCCCTTTCTGGGAAAACATCTTTCTCAGTATCCAATCTAAACCTCCCCTGGCACAACTTGAAGCCATTTCCTCTTGTCCTCATTGAGACTATTACTGAGACTCCATTGCGTTCTATGCCGTGAAACACCAGCTGGCACAGAAGTTTTATTCACCTTCATCTGTGGTTTGCATCAAAGATGGAACTCAGATTCTGCCCTGGCTGATGCCCTGTGGATCTGACTGGAGCCATTACGGAATTTGCCTCATTCAACCACATTTTAAGCATCTAGTCCTACCTTTGTAAGTCTGGAAAAACTTGATCACACTCTTTACACTCCTGGATTTCATGCACATCCTGAAGGTCACTCTCATTCTCAAGCTTTTTCTGGAAGTCCTCCTCCACCATGGAGAAGGCGGAGTGAGGTGTGCTGCACGGGAACTTCTGGTGGTCTACAAGCTCAGCCTTCGACTCAAAGAGCTGGTCGCAGTCCTCGCAGCGATACTGGCGCTCCTCTGGAAGACAAAGGGGTTGGGCACGGGGAGACTGCATGAGTGTTCAGTCATTTTTAACTACCATCCCACCAGGAGTTCTAAGGTGGATATGCAGTGAATGCTGCTAGTCTCTGCCTTTCTGAATGAAGGAGACTGACTTAGACATGAACACCAGCATCTAAAATAGCCAAAAGGGTATAGAGTTTTGAAGTGCCTCTTCATTTCCATTAGAGCCCTTTTGCAGCACCCAACCTTGTTCAAAGTAAGCCAGAGACACATGAAGTTGGGGTAATGAAGCAGGTCGCCTCGCTTTAAATTCCATAAAATTGGTCACAACGTGTTTCTTACTGAAAAGAAGTGTAGAAGATCACTAGAGTGTCACTTTGGGGGGAATATTGCATTCCATTAATAAATCCCAAAAAGCAAACTTGGAGAAGAGCATCCCATGACATTTTTTTCTGCTGGATTTTCTACAGGAGGCCCATACGAGAAGCCAGACATTCGTAAAATGTCCACATTGGCACAAACTGCAACCTAATTGACTGCAAGCAGATATCCTACACCCAGTCCCCACTGTGGTTGTGTAACCCCCTGCCCAGTGGTAGCAGAGCAAAAGGAGCTCTTAGAGGTGGGGGACAAATTTGAGCCACAGCTCAGGAGTTTCAGACCCAGAATCTGTGCGTTGGATATGTAACAGGAAAGCACAAGGAGGAAGAACAGCTCAAATGTTCTCAAGAGTGACAGCAACATTAACAACCTGAGATTTTCTCTTTTCGAGATGACAGAACAACAGTTGTTTGGCTAAGTGACAAAAAATAACCTCTAATCAGGATCCATACAAGTCCTGCAGGAGCAGCACAGCCTAGGGATAGGGACACGGACTCTTGTTCTCCTTTTGCAGTACCCACAGAACGATCAAGTGTCAATCCTGAAGCCTTCCTACTGCCCCCCGTTACATCTGCAGACCTCTGTTTCTCCCAGAGAGGTTAAAATAAGTGAGGGTAAAACCTGAGCGACATTAAGAGTTGCAAGGATGCGATGCTGAGAAATATCAACTGTGCATATCAGAGCTCCCCAGATCGGCAGGTAGAAAATGCCACAGCAAATGGTGTGACAGTTGCATTCAAATGTGACACAGAATGAAGCTGCACTCCTGGCTGGAGTGATGAACAGAATAAACAGAGAACCTCAGTGCCAGTGTTGGCATTGCTTCTGAGATCACTCACCCTTCGGCGGGACCAAAGGAGTTGTGATATATTAGACTAGTTAATTCACTGAACAGCTTTCAGAGAAAAAGGAAGACAGAAGATAGACAAATACAACCCCTGCTCTAGCCCTCCTCCCTGACTGCAGTGGGAGGACTCAAAAGGATTCCAACAGAGGAGAAATCTCCCTAATTTTTTGCTTAATTTCAACGATACTTCTATTAGATTAGACAGTAAGACGTGGCTAACCATGAATGTCCGGAGCCATTGTTTCATGTGAATAATCTTCACTCTTCATGAACAGTAAAAGCTCCTCTCCTGGTTCAATATCTGCTACCACTCTGTAGAATATCTGCAAAATAAATAAAAAAAAAGACAGCAATGTGATTAGCACAACAGGCAAAGAGGTATAAACCACTGTTGGTGAGTGTTACAGGATCAAAACCATGTGGCCAGCGTGGGTTCTGGCTGCTGTTTGCTGCAGGTGCCGGCTTTGACCATGGCATGTCTGCTCATTCCAGCCCCAAAGCCATTGGTGCTTTGGGCTCTTGTGAGGATAAAAAGGACGACTGTTTTCAACAGCCTCTGCCGCAAAATGAGCCATGTGATGACTGTAGATATCACCAGCGATTTGCATAGAATCATAGAATCACGGGGTTGGAAAAGCCCTTAGAGATCATCCAGTCCAACCGTATCTGTCCACCACTCAACCATATCTCTCAGCACCTCATCCACCCGTCTCTTAAACACATCCAGGGATGGTGACTCCACCACCTCCCTGGGCAGCCTGTTCCAGTGTGTGATAACCCTTTCGGTGAAGAACTTCTTCCTTACGTCCAATCTAAACCTCCCCTGGCGCAGCTTGAGACCATTCCCCCTCGTCCGATCATCTGTCATTAGGGAGAAGAGACCAACACCCACTTCTCCACAACCTCCTTTCAGGTAGTTGTAGGCAGTGATCAGGTCTCCTCTCAGCCTCCTCTTCTCAAGGCTAAACAAGCCCAGTTCCCTCAGCATGCTTAGTTATACCAAACCCACGTACAAAGTAGTCACAAAACACATCCCCGAGTGATACACGTAAGGCAGATAACTCCCGTTGCACTAGGAAAAGGTACTAAAGCAGACCTGAGATGATGTTGCTGATTAAACCACAGGCATCCAACCTCCCATTTCAAACATCTACGAGGTCCAGAGAGCTGTGGGGTGAGAGGCTCACACAAAGAAGCATACCTGGTTATTCCTTAGCTTTAAACGGGAATCAAAGGAAAAATCAGTCCTGAATGAAGAAACACTGTGAGCAGCCAAAGCTGCTGGAAGTAACCCTGGCCAGTGACATCTGGTCCCCCTGTACAGGTGACATCAGGCTCTGGGAAGGACCCCGTCAGGGAAGCAGGAGGCTGCGGGGGTAGGGGGTGAAGAGGCCACGGTCCCTTGGGTCCATGCCTTCAGAGCAAGCGCACGCTGGCATCACGAGGCTCTGCTGAAAGGAAATTCCCAAAATCCATCTGGCTGCTTTCTGTCTCAGCAAAAAAAGCTCCACAAAACTGCTCAAATAAGTATTAGTAACTTCCCGAGGTCTTGTTAAACAAAAACACATGACAGCTATATTTTCTGCCCTAAAAAAATGATGCCTTTACGTTTTCTCGGCCTGATGTACTTTCAAAGGTTTCACTCTCAAACTCTTAACTCTCGATGCTCATTGCAGTGCACTGGAAGAAAGGTCAGAAATCACCTCCGCTGTTCAAAGCCAGACGCACACATTCGGCGCAAGGCAGGTGGGGGTACCCCGAGGTGCGTGGGTATCCTCCTCGCCGGGTCACACGTGAACCATCATCACCCAAGTGGCCCCAGCACCGAGCACATACCGATGTCTTCCAGGAGGTGGCCGTATAGCCTAATCGTTTCTTTCTGCACAAGCAGCCTTTGCCCACAGATATGAGCTAAATACCTAAAAATAACAAGATAAGATGCATTTCCCCGGATTTTTCTTCTTTTCTTCGCCTTTTCCCAAAAACCGCTCTGGAGGAGGGGTACGGGGACGGGCAGTGAAGGCTGCCAGGGCCAGCTCATCCCACCACCCTGGCGCTCGCCCCTCTCCAGGTGCCAGAAGCGCTGGCGAAACACATTGGGCACAAGGTACCTGTGCTGCAACCCCCTGCTTATGGCCAACCTTCCCCATAAAAGCCAGGAGAAGGAGTTAACGGGCAGCCTGATCCTCCCAGACTGCATCTCGCTCCTCTTCCATGCAGCCCTGGTCGAGCCGTCGGCTGGGTCTGCTTCATCTTGCCATTTTTACCCCTTCCCAAGGGGTTTTCGAACTCCAGACAGTATTTTGGAGGGCGCAAGGGACCGAGGGAGCTGCGGCAGGGTCTCACGCATGTCTCTTCATGCGGCTAGGGGAACGCCTGGTGCCACAATCCCCTCTGGAGCCGATGCCTCCATTGGTGCCAAAGGATATGGGGCTGCCGCGTGGGCTTCAGCATGCCAGGACGTGGCTGGGGCAACACAACTCCTTTGGTCAAAGACCAAAACAGATTTTAGTGAAGGCAGTTTTTAAATCTCACAAATACGTCTCATGTTAACGTTGCATCCAATGAATATTTGCTTTAAGCGACACTTGTTTTGTCATTTATTAAGATGTACTGAAAACTGCCTTTTTTCTTCCAGAGGTATAATGTCCTTCACACATCCGAAAGGGAAGCTGCAGTCTGATCTGTGGAAGACAAGCGTGGTTGCTAGTTGGCTTTGGCTGGAAATAATACCCACTCAGGGTGGGAGTGGACACGTGGAACCTCCGTCTTCTCAGACAGACCATGCCAAAAAATACTCCTCTGCCTGGGACAGCACTGCCCGGGACTGGCCTCAGTGCTGCCAGGTTTTGTGTCATGGTCGGGTAAACTCAGCTGCTCCTCTGAGGTCAGAGGTGCATCCACACTGAGGAGCAAACAAAAGTCACAGCAAAGCCTTTACCAGTGTTCTTCCTCTTCTGCTTGTGCTGTCCCACTAAAGGTATTTTGATAGACCTTTTCATCCCTCGGCTCAAAGTGAGGACACATGGACAGGCACAGAGAGGGTCTTGCTCACGAAGCGCTGCGAAGGGGCACATCACTTCTCTTTGGGAAGCCCCGGTACGATGCAGCATCTTCCTTGCAGCTGTAGAACAAATCCCTAACCAGGATGTAAAATCTGCAGCTGGTTATTCTACCTGTGTTTGAACATATCAAGAGATGATTAAGCTATCCATCAGAACCCACCTAGCAAGACCCTCTGTACCGCAGCAGCAAGATGAGACAGAGTATGCCAAATATCTCCATGTTTTAGCTTAAGTGATGTTTCTGTATTTTGCATCTCGGAACTAACACCCTCCAAAAACAAGGTCTAAGTGACAGATTTCCAGCTCTGGCATTTTGACATTATTAAAATACTAACTTTAATTATTATTAAAAATAGGTTTTTTAATTTCTGTCTGTACAAAAAAAAATCCCACCGGCACTAACAGTTTATATACCAGATTGCATTCCAGTGAGGAACTAAAATAAAACATATTGAACTTTAAACCAAAACGATCATACAGGTAAATTTAATCTGACTTTAAGAGCTGTCCTTATTACTTCATGGAAAAAGCTTTTTCCTCACTCTTCCCACCTAAAACCTTCTGTAACTATCCTGAGTTAACCAAGAAGTTAACTGTGTCCCGTGGAAATGAACCACGTTGCCCAAGTTTTCGGCAGCAGCAGCAGCTTACTGATGGAAGACGGCATGGGGGTCCTGCAAGCCCCCAGATTGGAAAGTTCATAAATTACCCCCCAGCCCTGTAGGTCCCCTCCTGGCTGCCCTTGTTTTGCAACAACAGCAACCTCTACCATGGGCAGTATTTTTTATATCAAGAAAGGGTGATGTAGAATAAATGGACTTTTCAATTGCAAAGCTTGAAGATTCCTTGGATGCAGTCCTGACACTACTGTAATTAACGAAAGGTTTTGATTTTCTGACTTGACCTCTTCAGCCTACCAAGCCCGTTTCTTTACCTGACTTTCTCAGCTTAACCTGCGCTCACGATGCGCAAGAACACACCAGTCTGCCTGGAGAAGCGTAGGAAGAGCTGCTGCACGGTAGAGAAACAACTGGAAAGGGGAAAAAAAAAATAACAGCAAAGTCCAGATGCACATTTCACATGCCCTGGGATCAGCGGTGTGTGACTGCAGTTTATATAGGAAGAGCAAAATAGGATCCAGATCTGGAAACACTTTCAAAGTTCAGGGGGTCTGAGGCGGGGAGAAGTTGGGGGGAGGCCTAACTCATCAGTCCTCTGTGCCTGCCTACACCACAGGTCATATATTTATGCTACCGAGCAGAAATAAAAGCTCCCAAACTGCAAAGCCATAAAGGGAAAGTGGAGGGGGACAAAAAAAAAAAAAAGGAACACACACAATTTACTTTTAAATGGATGAATAAGGCCTCATTGTTATGAATCCCAGTTTACTTTTCCTGGTCAGGCACTTGAAATTTTATTTATGCTTAATAGACTGCATTTGGCATGTGTAAAGATGACAGAAGCGTGAATTATGAACGACCTTCAACCTATTCAGGAAGTTGTAATAATTGAAATAATAGCAAAAACGCACTCCCTGCGAGCCCGGGCCGGGGCCGCGCGCTCGGCTGCTGCCGCCCGCGCACTTTGAAGTGCCCTGGCCATCCCGCCTTCCCCCGCGAGACCTGCACCCCCCCGTCTGAACACCCCTCCAACCCTGGAAGGTTTCATCAAAGGATGCCAGTTTGGGGGGAAAAAGCGACACTTCGGGCACTGCGTGAGAGCAAAGGCACCAGCTGCTGCGCGTGCATTTGTCATGCTCAGCCCTGACGAGGAATGGTATTCCACTGCATCCAACTAAACCCTGTATTCCTGTGTAAACGAGAGCTTTGGAAAACATTGCATGTGCCCCAGTGCTGGCTGGGAAATTCAGATGTTGGGTGGGCAAGAGATGCTGCCCAGTCAGTGCTGTTTGTACTTCAACCCCGCAGGACGATGTACCGAACTTGGAGCTCGTG
>NW_010236431.1:165820-173278 GCF_000690775.1 Eurypyga helias
GGCACCGAGTGACTTTGTCCTGCACCGTGCTGCCACGAGCGGGAGGATGGAGTGGAGGACCCACTCTGGATGGGAAGGCGGGAAAGAAGAAAAGACCCCGATGGTGGGGCGCACCCCGGCAAAAACCTGGCGAAGCCCACCAGCGCCCGCAGAGCCCTGCGCTGCTGTTCCTGCGCCAACATCCAGCGCCTGACGGTGCTCCCGGCCTCCGCCATGTGCCATGGGTACACATACCCCGAGCAAGGCACCGGCCCTGTCTCCCGGCCATCCCTGGTGGTGCACCGGAGGGGAGCACGTCCTGAGCCGGGGCAGGAAAGCGAGCGCCCGGAGAGGCAGCGCACGTCCTGCCAACTGGCACTCGCCTCCGCGCTGCTTCAGAGCAAGAGTGGAACTTGCCTGAAAAGCAAAACAACTCAAATGTCCAAAACTAATAATAAGCGTTATGTTCAAGGAGCTCAAACGAAATCAGGATTTATGCCCACCCGAAAAATAGGAAGGATGAACGGATACGTAACCTCCCAACAAGCTGTAATTAAGCCTTTGAGAGGGGGAAAAAAGAAAAGAAAAAGGTCCAAACGGCAAAGCTTCAATTTTAGCTCCTGTGATGAACAACTTCTGCAGCTGGAGAACTGTGTGATGAAACCCGAGCCAGATTCTTCTTGCCATACTCAGGCAAATGATAAATTGAAACGAACTGGAGTTTTTTTTCAAGGGCTAATGTAGAGGAGTCCTTCCCCAGCGCTGTACTGGGCCCAAAGAAAACTTCAGCAAAAATCCACAGAAAAAACTCAGCAAGTGCCTGCGTGTGAGCAGCTGCGGGGGCACGGGTGGGAGCCTGGCAGGGAGGAGAGGACCCTGCCTTTCACCCTGACAAGGCAGAGGGGGAGCACCACCGTGCCTTGGCCCCAGGACTGCAAAC
Organism: Eurypyga helias; assembly: GCF_000690775.1. NCBI lineage: Eukaryota > Metazoa > Chordata > Aves > Eurypygiformes > Eurypygidae > Eurypyga > Eurypyga helias. The sequence continues at coordinate 166,740 of NW_010236431.1, forward strand.
CCTTTACTTCCTCATTCCCAAAATGCCCCAAAACTATCAAGGCAGATTTAGCAGGAGAGGCTGGAGCAAGGATGTTCTCCTGAAATGGCACCAGGAATCCTCATTTTTCCACCTTCTGAGGTAAAAAAGTACTTCCTCCTCCCTCAGAGTGAGGGGGGAGCTGCAGGATGTCCCTCCACAGGGTGCTCTTGCGAGACACCCTCTTTGGTATCTGGAAAGGTGCAGGCCACCTTCCTAATGATTATTCCATCACAGGTGAATTTTAGCCTCTGTGGAAGCCCCAAGTCCAGGTGAGGGGATGCCCCACCCAGCCAAGCTGCTCCAGCCCTGCAAAAGCCCCTGCTCAGGTATTGCTGACCACTGACACCAGACCACAACTCCTGTGTCCCCACCCGTCCTCCCGAGGTGACCTCCCCATACAGGTGTCTTCTGGCATCCCACCTTCGCGCACGGCCCACCAAGCGCTCGGTGAGCAGCAGCCCTGTCCTGGCACTGCAGACATCGATAACCCTCCACGCTCTTTCTGGGAGGTATGATTTGATGGCTCTCGTCACAAACAGGTACTTTTGCTTACAGAGGATGTGCCTTACTGCTTTTATTAAACACAAATCGTCAATAGAAAGCATATTGCTTTGCAGAAATGGCAAGCATTAGTCACCGTTTTTGGTTCTAAACAACTTCTTTTAGGTCACGTCAGGACAGCCCAACGCCGAGCACGGTACCACCACCGGCGCGTTAAGCTCCGTAACCCCGGCAGACGTAGAGACGGAGCAGGAGTTCCATGCGCAGCCGCGGCTCTAACCGCAATAAGTGGAAAACCACCACCGAGCAGCTCCTCTTTCCACCAGCCCTACGCTAACACGACCCTGGCTCCACTGGAGACAGATTTTCAGTGGGAGCTGGATTAAGCTTTATTTGCTTAATAACCTAATAACTCATAGGAAGAATCACGGCAGAATAGGGCCCCGAATGAGCTCAGCGTGCGTGTGCCCCTCCTGACCCACAACAGCCAAAACCTTAATTTTGCTCTGACAACAAAGCCTCAAAACTATTCCTTAAATACACAGCTTTTGCAGGTGGCTGTGCGTCCAGGGCGGCTGGAGGAGTCTCTGCCGTCGGCTGCCTGCCGCCGAGGTTGGGGCGGGGGGAGCAGGAGCCATAAAATCTGAAACACGAAGCTGTGCCTGCGGATTAAAAAAGTTTGTAAAATGCGTAAGATGTGATCAGATCTGGTGAAACCTACAGCAGTAGGTTCACTCGGGCGAGTTTATATCGCTGACATTGAGCGTGTTGTTAAGGGTGTAATGCTACTGGGTTTTCTCCCATTGCAGTGGCATATACTGCAGTATAAGGAGACAAATCACCGGGAAAAAAAACCCCAAACACAAAAACCCCTATTTCAACACGCACAGCAAACCAAAACAATAAACTACTCTCGAGGGACTTGGAGTTTTCTGTGGATAAACCCAAGGGAATCTTCAGGAGCTGTTTTGTCAGGGGGAAGAGACCCAGAAACTCAGAGCAGTTTCACAGCATCATGTGGCTGTATCACTGTCAGAGCTCTGCAAGCAATAAGCAAGACAAAAATCCACAATACTCAGGAGTTAAACTGCTACCAACTACACTTCTTAAAAAAAAAAAAAAAGGAATAAAAGAAAAATATATCCGTTTTTATAGCTTGAAGGTGACTGTGAGCCCAGCCTGGAACGCGTGACAGCCCCTGACACGCCATTGCTATAATTGCTGCTGTATTTGCAACTGCACTTTCACTAACGTATATATTTACAAATAATGCTTCTGCTGGGATGACAGCACTACCAGAAAGCCTAACAGGGCTAATGATCCTGAAGTCATTAAAAAGTAGATGTTTAATGATAACAGAGGAGAGTTGTCCAAGTCAGCAGAAACTGGTATGGAATCCTAACTGACTCTGAGCTGAAAAAACGCATTCCAGGGCAATACCAGTGACAAGACTCTCTGCAGCTCTGCACACACGGCAGTCTCTTAGGGGAAAGGCAAAAATGAGAGTGCCCTGCTTGTGGAATTTTATTATTCATATACATCTTGAATTACACATGTTCAGGTTAGATTGGGCATGACAGGAGATAATAGGACGACAGCAAACAGAAATCCTAGCTCAACCTCGCTTAAAATTAAAAAAAAAAAAAAAAATTAAAAAACACCAAAAAATGCAGCTTTTAAACCCTACTCCACCTCCAATCAAATGAAACACAAGTTGCATCCAGCGTGCATGTTTTGACTGCATCCCACCATTATCGAGCTCTTCATCTCAGCAAAGCTCATTTATACAGTCATAAGCAAGAGCTCAGGCCTTTTGTAAAGTTGATCCCGAGTGATGAAAACTAACCTCAACCGTGAGTCGGGGGGTGGAGTGGTATGTCTCTGAACCAAGCCCAATAGAGAGACCAACAAAAAAATGTTTTTCTTTCACTCTTTTTGTTAAATACAGAAGGTAGAGCTTAGCAGAGCGACTAGATTACACATCGCCCTGAGATTCATCCAAATCCTGCCTCGAGCAGTCTGGGAATCATACCTGTCTGTCAGTCAAGCTTGAATTTAGCAGCATAAACTTGTGGGCAGCGTGAGGCTGGGAGCGCTTGCAGGATCCTTTACCTCTTCAGGTACAGCCCAATGTTTGCTTGTGAATTTTACAGATGAGTTGAAGCAATTAGAGGTGAACAATCGCCGCTGATCGAGTGTCTGTGCCTCAGGGAGCGCCCAGCGTCTCCCCGCAGCAGGGATGCTCCCTGTGCGATGAGGGTTGTTGAGGTGCTTCGTATTCCTGGGGGAGCGGGGGGGAACCGGGGTGTCCCCCCACCCCTGCACCGGCTGCAGCTCCATCTGAGCTGGGCGTCCTGTCCCAGCTGGGCTCCATCGCCTCTGCCCTCCAGCTCTAGCTGCAACCACTGACACACCTCCTGGGGCTTCACCTTTTTATTTTTCCATCCTTTTTTCCCCTTTAATTTTTCCCCAGGAGCTCCAGAGGCAGACTGACCCCAAGGCAGCCCCACACAGCCTACCCACAGGCACACATGCACGCTCAGTCCTGACTTGCCTTTGTCACTCCTTGCACACGCATGCGTTTGGCCATGTAACGTCCATTTCCCAGTTTGCCTTCCTATTATATTTTATATTACCTCTGGTGAGCTTGTGCCAGAAGAAGGCAGGAGGAGGAGCTGTTAGAAAGGCTTTTTCGCTTTAAGATTTGAGAGCACATTTTTAGCATTAACTTTTTAGGCTCTGGCCATAAAACGTTGGGAGTACGCGTACGATTTTGTGGGTAAACGCGCAGCATTTCCAGAGAGCCAAATGAACAACAATCTCTTGCTGACAGCACCCAGCTCACAACACGCTACTTGAAAGACAACCAGTTCTTAATTTGCAAATCTCGGCGACAATAAGCTATAAAAATATGGAATTATGAACAGCACGATTCTGTGCAAAATAAATAACAAGTCTCCAGTGAATGAAAGAAATTATTGGCAGCAGTACAGCCACCATTACCAAATCTCAGAAATGTAAACACTAAAAACAGAGAGTAAGTTACAAGCGCCGTAACTTTCTTTCCCGAAACGTCAAAACGCGGGTGCGTGCCTGCGTCGCAGAGGCAGAGCTGGTGCTTCAGCCCAGTGTGCATTTTCAGCTGCAGATCACCACCCCGACGCACAGACAGTAAAGTTGCTTTGACCAACGCACGTGATTCCACTTCTACTCTTTCCTATCGATGCCAGCTCTTATTAAACACAAAACGTTTGAATTGGCTGTTTGATTTAATCTACGTAGTTTCCTTTTCATGTCACTGTCCCATAAATGCTCTGCACTGAGAAAATTTATCATTTTTTAGTGTAAAGCATGTTTCAACTCGGAAAATGTATTTTGTGTTTAGTAATCATCTTCATGGTTTCTTCAGTTAAAGCAGCTGCTATGGAAAAAAGAAATGATGTCTCAGCTGGCTGGCTCATTCTGTGTTACACGTGCCCACGGCTGAATTGTAAAAGTTAAAAATTAAAAAAAAAAAAGAAAAAAAAGAAAAAATCCTCTGTCATGGTTTCTGAAAAAGTTGCTTAAACCAGTTTTAATGAACTCTCTCGCGTGAGCGAAATACATAACGCTGCTGGAAACAGCGGGCTGTTTCGCCTTCATTTCCCATAAAAGGAATTTGATTAGAAAGAATGATTTCTAATTGAAGCTTTGTGTCTGGTTGTGATTCTTCTTTCAATACTGTCAAGGCAATTAAATCAGCTAAAGATAATCTTTAACATTCACCTGATGGAGTTAATTAAGTGGTGAAAAATGAAACACTGATTAAATGAATCAAATCGTACGTTGCAGGTAGCAAAAGTTTAAATCGGAAACAAGAATTCACAATCGGTTGTTGCTTTGCCGTTTTAGATATTTCACTTTAAAGAAGTGCAGCCTTCTTAACCTAACTTCACCCATTAAAGTATTTCATAACGGCATGTATTATTCACAGACTGAAGTGAACCTTGATTTAAGAAACACCTAATAACTCATCAGCATAATTGAAAACAAAATGCTTCAGCGCATCCATCCTCTGCCTATCGCAGCCTCTTTTCCAACGCACAAGGATAAATAACGTTTCAGCCCAACAAAGAGGGGATTTAAGTCCAGTAAACAAAACCAAAAAGAAAACCACTGAAGATCCTGGTTCAGCACACAAGTATTACGAGTTCCAGCAAAGCGCATGGCAAGGTACAACAATATTCGTGCACGTGTGCATTCAAACCCAGAGCCCCGTACACGCAACTACATGGGTAGCGTTATCACTTTTCCACCTTCCCCTCCACTCTTCCTATTAATTTCACGTAACAACAGCTTCGGAGCGACTCAATGGTTTAATGTAGCAATCCAAGTGGACTGGAACAGGACCCAGAAAACGCTGCTAAGTCAAAAATCAGCAAATGCTGTCTTTGAATTCCTAAGAAAGCAATCCCAATTTTTATCAGGTATAAGATTAAGGTAAATTATTATTTATTAATTTAACAACAATTAAGGAAAACAGAACATTCATATTAGCTGCAGCCCATAATCAAAATTACTCCATTGTGCATTTCACATCTCTGCCTTATCTTTTGCCATAACAGCAAACAGGCCAAAATCTGGTGTGAATTGCTGTGTTTTGGGTTGGTGGGTTTTTTTTTCATTGACACCTTAAAGTTCCTTAAAAAAATAAGTCCAGAAAGTAAACACCACATACCTGATCACTTATCTGACATGCAACAAGGTTGTGCTGATTGTAGCATCCAGCAAACTTGATATATTTGAGCCAGTTTCCTACATCTGGTTGACTGGCATCTATGCAGAACTTCACATTGCAAAACTCATCCAAGATCTAAAAAGGAAGAATATGAAAGAGTAAATCTTTCTGTCGCTGTCGAGGCATGCTAATCAAAAGATAAACCACAGGTTTCCAGATAAACAAATGGATAATTACATAGGCATGTTTATTCAGAAATATACCCCTCTGGTGAGATTTTTTCCTTTACGAACGGTTAGAATACATACATATTAATAAAAGGAAAATAAATATACTGAAAAAGTCTTGACAAATATTTACATGTAATCAAGATGCTAATTATTGCTAAGAAATGCTGTGTTAGTTTCAGAGGGAGCTGATTTTCTATGCATTCATCAGCAACTACGCTTAAAATTATTATTTTAATTCAATATGATTCATTCAGGGAATATAACAAAAATTATTAAAATAGGTGGTGTTGGCTTCATTTGAGGTTTGTGTTTTGGTTCAGGATTTAGGTCGTTTGCAGCACCCATTTAGTCTCCCCGTATTTGTTGCTCTCCACCAAACTTTATTTGGTAGGCAGTTATTTATCTTGTTTTAATACTACGCTCCCCAAACGGCCCTTCTGCGCAACGCTAAATCACACCCCTTAATTGAAGCAAATAATAGGATTCCCTATGCCAAACTAAAGGAAATAAATGAAAACAACGTAAACGCTCATGCAAAACATGGCAGTGCTCGATACATACCAATAAATGGTTCCAATTATGCAGACAATAAACAAATATAATGAGATCGCTTGTGGACAAACTAAAGAGGATGTTCTATTCTCGTATCATGACAAATTACTACGCGTTACGTACGGCTGAATACCATTATTTATTTGCAAGCTGTAGCACCGGCCTATCCCAAACTTTTCCACAGCATCCCGGGGAGCTCGCTGCTACGTTTGGAACTTCTCCGGCTGGGCACCGGCAGCAAACCACCCCATTTTATTACAAAAAAAAAAAAAAAAAAATAGAGCGCCCTGAACACACCCGCCCCAAACGAAAAGCCAAGGGAGAGGGAGGATGTTCCCCCGATGGGAAACGTTTGTGTTCACGTCCAGCCCCGGGGCACTTTTGGCCTCCGAGCTGAGTGGAGGGGCAGGCGGCATTGTGCAGCGCTTACTGAAAACCCACGGAAGTTTCCTCTCCGGGGCTCACCGTCCCGCCGGCCCCGCTCGCGCCCCGGCGCTAACCCGGCCCGGCGGGGGCAG